>NC_056741.1:1810247740-1810547740 GCF_019279795.1 Protopterus annectens
TCTCCTGTTCGATTCACGGCTGGAGTGCCTTCTGTGTGGAGTCTGCTTGTCCTCCCCGTGGTCGAGTGGCCTCCGAAAGACATACGTGAATGGGCGTGCCTTCACTGAAGGCTGGGCTTCGGGCTGGCAACTCAGCACCATAAAAATCTACTGCCAATCATTAGTGGACCGAAGTTCCGATGTGGTGACCCCTAACAGGGAAAAGACAAACAAACAAACAAATAAAAAGCCAGTATTTCAAACAGCTGATTTTCGATCAGCCGATACCAGTTTTTGTCTACTTGGTATTCCTTTAAATGTTCCTATGGCTACTGACACAGTCTCAAAACTAGCTTCTACTGGTTCAGTTATGAGAAGATTGCATGGTTACTCGCTCTAATCCTTCCATAAGTTGTTCAAAGTATTATTATTATTATTTTCCTTTGATTAATAGGTATTACTTGTGGCTGATATCTTGAAAGTTTCTGATGAACAAAGGAATCTTTTCAGGAGGTCACCCTGTTTTTCCTATCATCTTTCTCCAAGGGACACTTTTAAAAAGAATAAAAAATAATGTCAGGAAGGCTCCAAAAGAAATAGGGAGCCTTCTACTACCAAGGACAGTCCAAATAAATTTGATTGGTGATCTGCCCTTATGTTTCCTCCCTTCTCACCCTGGCAGTCTTTTAAATCTGTTTCCAGTATGTCCCTGCATTTCCTTTGTAACATCTGATTGTCTCAGTTGGATGGGTTGTAAGTAGTATTCAGCTAAGTACATAGATAGGATCGAGACTCGCTCCCTTTCTTCAGAGGTTTCCCTCCCAACTATAAATCATTTTTTCTTGTTTCTTCCCATTTTTTTCCCCAGCTGCTGCTATTCCTGGGATTCATAGAGCAGGTACCCCCAGGTCACTTAGAACAAATTTTTTTATTAAACATTTTTAGCTAGTGCCCTAAGGAATAGGAGTCTTGAAGACCAGTCCTTAGTCCTTGTTACCTCACCTCATTTTTTGAAACTACTTTTAAAACATGCTTATTGTTTTACTCTTATTTACAATAACATTTTAAATATTTGCTAATATTCTTTGTATTTAGTTTACATTTTAAGTTCTCTGCATTATCTTTTGGTTTATTACATCATCCAACCGTATTTTCAAAATATCCACATGTAATACCCCATTGCTTATTGCAAGGCATTCACTTTTTTCCCATTTTTGGACAAATATGTTGTTTGTGCAGAGTTTTTCTCAAAGTTATCAGTAATCTTATCATAAGACAGAAGACCGCTATATCTGATGTCATTTTCATTCATTCCTGAATTGATGGGTCTCAGATTTGATTCGGATGCTTCTACCAGATCCCAGGATCCAAAACAGTTGAGCTCCCCCCATCATAATGCCCCGCCTGCCTAACGTACTTCAGATCACATTTGATACCACATTGCTACAGATGCAGATCCTTTTGCTGTCAAGCTGTTGGTGTGCTTTGGTTAAATTAGTAATTTTTTTCCTAAACGTTTTCTCACTATCTACTAGTATTTCCTAACACTGTCACCTCCCTTCCACTACAGTAAATTTTCTTTCTGGTTATTACAGATAATTCAGTATTTTTCTTTAGTAAGATTGCTGGTACCTTGCTTTCCTTCTTCCCTATTTCTACCCTTTTTGGTGGTCATTTCTTCTCTACCATTGCTGGTAGAATTTCCCTTTCTGAGCCTTAAACCAAAAATGTTAAAAGTAGTGGTAATGCTTTTTGTTGTTGTAGTCTTTTTTTTTTTTTTAACTTAGGCCAGTATGGCCAATAAACTTACTGGATTTAAAAAATGAGTCACCTATGACCATAAAATCCCTAACTCAGATACACACAGGGCATGCATGTACTGCTTGGGTGCTGCCCATTTAGAGGCAGACTGTACTATATGTGCTGGTTTCAATTCCGGGGCACTTAGAGACAGGAGAAAAAGCCTTTTACCTTCCACTTCTTCTTTTTCAGCTGGGGCTCACACACCCTCTAAGAAGTTGGACAAAGGGAAGCCCGACTCTGCTTCCAGAGGTAAGGACTCCTGTAGAGATCTCCAGATCCCACTTCCTCCTTGGCTTCTTCATCAGAGCCAAATCTAAAATTGTCAAAAAAGAAGGCTCTGACCACTTTGGATCCCTCTGCTCCAAAATCTAAATTGCCTCTGAGCCAATCACCTCTTACTTAAACTGGTTTGATAACATCCCAGCTCCTTTCACCTTTCTTAAAGGTTTCCCTCCCAAATATTCTAGACCTCCATATACAGCTTCTTCTCTCTGGCCTTCCAGCAGTTTATCCAAGAATGAAGTGGACAGGATGATGAGGAAATTCCACACAGCTAAGGTTCAGATGGGGTACTCCTGTCTCTGTCTCCCATCAGATCTGTGATTCTACCTCTGACTACTTCCCCTTTGGTTTTTCCTTCTCCAGTCCGACCTGCTGTTTTAGAGCCCATGGAACTGAGATTCCTAGGGGTGCCCTCTTCAGATCTGAAGACAATTCATTGTTCGATTCTGGTTACTTTCCTGAGTCATATGACTGTGAGCCTTTTGAAGATGGAGGACTCTGAGACAAAGCATCGGCATCAGATCAGGGGGTCCAGAGTTAATTCCAAAGTTATCAGAGCTGTCGCTGCTCCTTGGAGCCTCTGTGTTGGTCAGCTCATGTTTGACTCCATTCTTGGGTGGAGTGCTTGCACGGTTACAGGAGCTGGCAGTTCTGGAGATGTCAGCTCTGTTGCTGTCAACTTCAGTCTCCCCCAAGCATTCTGCCTTCAAGATCATGGAAAGAGCCTTCTCTTTACCTAGAGAAAGGACATCCCCACCCCACCCTCAGATCAGACAACTTTACCTCCTTTGGTTCTTTGCTATGAGCCTTACTCTTCCATTCCACTGGGACATCCAGCCCTTTCAAGTCTCCAGTCAGTCTAGCAGGACTCCCCCATCTCTTCTGATAATTCACCAGACCATCCCATTGATAAGGTCCCTTGAAAGAAAGTATGTAAAAGCATACACTTAGATTCACCTCAGGAATCTCTCATGGAGGACACTGATTTCAAAGAAGGGGTAGAGTACCCTAGATATCCACCTCAAGACATCTAATTTGGAAACATTCTTGAGCTCTTAAAACAAAAAGGTGGGTGGTCTTCTTATACCCCTTCCCAATAAGAATCAGTGTTCCAGGAGGCTTTTGGGTCTGGCCTGGCTATATCTTGGGTGACCACCTCAGCTGATGAACTTACAGATCTCATTTCTTGCCAGGCATGGAAGGAACCAGATGCATCCCTAAGTGTACAGACAAATGTTTAGCCCCTACCAAGTACAGAACATACTGGAGCAAGGAGTTCCCAGTTGATACCATGTTTGTGGTGATGGCCACCTCTAAAAAAGAGCTTGCGGAATAGGGCTCTTCTGTCATTCCCCCTAACTTGGAATTCAGGGTCTTAGAAAGATTCAGTAAGCACATTTATGCTTCATCAACCTTTGCTCTGCAGTCATTGAATTATATGGCACATTTTACAAGACTGCAAAGAGATTTGACTAAAGAGCTGTTCAAATGTCTTTCTGGTTCCAAGTCTGTTGAGAACCAAAACAGAGTTTCCTCTCAACTGACCACCCTTCAATTGACATCTAATGTGTCCATGAGGGTGATCTCCCATGCAGTGGAAGGTACCTTATGGGCTGCAAGTTCAGGCATACCTATTAGAACACATGTCTGGATGTATCTGTGTGACTTTGCAGAGCCCTTTAAGTCTTCATTCATACATGCTCGTTTGATGAATTTTCCTTATTTGGTGCTAAAGTAAAAGGCAATGCTCTCCAGTTGTGAACAAGAAGGAAAGACCTTGTCTGCTGTAGGGATACATTTTTCTACCCCTCAAAGACCATTTTCCCAGAATCAATGAGGAGGTAGAAAGACGTGGTTCTTTAAATCCCAGGGTCCTTTCCAAGATTCATAAGGAAATAGTTTTCCCAGGGGTAGAGGGGGGAACTCTAACAGAAGATGCTACCCCAATGGCAGAGGTGGTTCACAAATCCAGGGTTTCTTGGATTTCTTCTCAGACAAGCCCTATCAGCACTCCTGAGCAGCTACTCGACTGTTGCCCTCTAGAGGCAGTCAGGGGGCATTTGTCTCTGCACCAAACAGCCTGGCTATCCATAACAAAATATTTCTAGGTGCACAGAATTATATCCAAAGGCTATATCTTACCATTTTTCCAAATTCCTCCTACAAGAATGAAAAAAAACCCCAATGTTCCACCCAATCAGAGGGAAGCAGCAGTCTCAGAGACAGAAAAGCTGCTAGAAAAAAAAGAGTCAACCAAACAGTCCCCCTAGATTAGAGAAGATGCAGGACTTATACTCAAGATTCTTCTTAGTGCCAAAGAAGACAGGGGACATGAGACCCATTCTGGATCTCCGCAAACTAAACCAGTTAGTGCAATATTCAAGTTTCTGGATGTTTATGGTTCATTCCATTCTACTACTACTAAGGAATGATGATTGTGCTTGATAGATCTTCAGGATGCGTATTATCATATTAAAATGAACAGACACTCTAGAGGATATCTGCACTTCTGGCTGGGAGCCAGTCATTACTAGTTCAGAGCACTGCCTTTTGTCTCATCACAGCCCCCAAGGTATTCACTAATCGCATGGTGGTAGTAGCAGCTCATTTGAGACAGTTGGGGTTCCAAGTGTTTATGTACCTAGACGACTGGCTTCTAACTGCCCCAACCAGACATTTACTACTACAGGCAAGGGATGACTTGCTCCATTTGGGTCTTCATCTAGGCAATGCAGTCAATTACAGCAAATCACAACTCACACCTACACAGTACCTGGAGTTCATAGGTGCGCCTCTGGACATGGTCAGTCAAGTAGCCTCTTTTCCTCCAACTCAAATACAGATGCCCAGATCCCAGGTCAAGAAAGTAATCCTGCATTCTTCTCTTCTAGCATGACTAATCTTATAAGCCTTGAGTTACCTGGCAACATCACCCTAGTCCCTTTAGCTAGTTTTCACATGCAAATTCTGCAAAAGACCCTGTCAGTTCAGTTGTCTATTCTTCAGCAACTTTTAACCAGCCCAATCAAGACTGCAAAAGAAATCTTCTTTGGTGACTTTACTCGAATGAAGTTTGCAAAGGCTGTCCATTTATTCTTCCCCTGGCTATTGCCATAGAGACCATGGATGCCTCCCAGCTGGGGTGAGGGAGGCAGTATTTGGGAAGGACAATCCAAGATGCGTGGTCTCCAGAAGAGGCCAAATGCGTATCAGTGTTTTGGAAATGAGAGCAATCCTCTTAGCACTGCAGGCCTTTCAAGATGTTCTTCCTTCTAGGACGTTTGCGATTCAAACAGACATGTCAGTAGTCTGGTACATGAACAAGCAAGGAAGAACCAAATCTTATCCAGTATGTCAAAAAGTAATGAGAGTGTGGCAATGGGCGATCACATCGGTTTGCTTTCTAATAGCAACGCAGATACCAGAGAAAGCCAGCGTGATTGGGGACAAACTCAGCAGGTCCATTCTGATGCCTTATGAGTGATGTCTCAGTTTCAAAGTGAGAGAGAGACTTTTCCCCCTATGGGGCCAGCCATGTTGTGACCTATTCGCTTCTCCCCTAAACAACAAGTGCAGCAGGTTCTTTGCCCTAATCCCTCCAACAGGAGAGTCACTGAGGGATGCTCTGGTCCACAATTAGCCTTACAGTCTTCTCTATGCATACTCAGTTACCTGCTAATCCCAAACTTCTAAAGAAAGCATACGGCTTGAAGAGCACAGTTACCCTAATTGCAACCTTTTGACCTTGTCAGATGGTTCCCCTTCCTCAGGCCTCACTTTCTATATCCACCCTGGATACTGGATCCCAATTCAGACCTCCTGCCACACCCAACAGCTATGACTCATCCGAATATTACCTGCCTCAAACTGACAGGCATGGTTTCTCCAGTTCTGCTAATTACTAGACAGTCCAGGCTGTCCTGTCCGGTCTGTCATATTTTGTTATCTTCACAAAAAAGCTTCTACTAGAAAGTTTTACAAAAGAAAAAGGAAGAGATTTGTATTCTGGACCCTTAACAGGGATATGGACCTCCCCTTCAGCCCCTGCACTTGATTTTTAGATTAAATTTTCAATAAAGAGTCTAGCTTTTATACTTAAGGTCCAGTTGGTTGCCATTTCAAATTTCCACCTAACTGAAAATAATTGTACGTTAGCTTTTTCTAAATTATGTAAAGCTTTTCTTAAAGGAGCTTTTTCACTTAGACTTCCACTAAAGGATCCTACTCCTCCTTGGGATTTAACCACTGCAATTCAAGCTCTTTCCCAAACTTGCTTTGAACCCTCAGTCAGGTCAGATATAATTTTTTTCCTGGAAAACCATTTTTTTAGTTGCTATCACATCTGAGAGGCGAGTATCCAAACTTTGTCCTCCAAGCCTACTTACTTGGTTTTCCACAAAGACAGGGTGTCCTTGTAGACTAAAGTAGAATTTGAGTCCAACATTAACAGGTCATTATCCTCTCAGTTTTCTTTCCAAATTTCTCAAATAAAGAAGAGTACATGCTACATATTTTGGATGTGCATAGCAACTTCATTTTTACCTTCAAAGAACCAAAGATTTCCAGAAGACTGACCATTTATTTATATCCTTCTCACCTAACAAAGTCACACTGGCCATATGGTTAACCAGTAACCCCAAAGACTTGGAGAAATTAAAAAAGAAGCCATATGGTTAACCAATTGTATCTCCTTTGTCTATACTATGAGAGGATTATCCCTGCCTAAGCCTACTATAGCTCATTCCATGAGGTCTGCGGTGATCTCCTCAGCCTTTTGGGCATGGGCTTCCATAGATGACATTTGTGCAGCTGCCATGTGGTCCAATGCTCATACTTCTGTTGTTCATTAAAAATTACATTTGTTTTCTAGAAATAGAGCTGCCTTTGGCTCCACAGTACTCTGGAATATCCTTTCATGAGGCCCACCCCAAGGTTCATTCAGCTGGGAACTCTGTCCCATCGGTTGAGGAATGAATGAAAATGACAACATCAGATAAAAAAGTTATTTACTCACCATAACATTAGATGTGTTGTCCACTTTCATTCTTCCTCAACTTCCCACCCTCCTAACCCCATTCCCTTTGTTCCTGGATAGACCTAAAAGTGCCACTTTAGAAATGTTGTTCATTATTTGAGCTCCAGCTCTTTTTTCTAATGCTATACCTTTCTGAGTTCTCTTAAGACCTTATCTAAGTATCCTATGTGCAGCAAACTCAATCTGACGTATGTTAGGAAAGCAGGGCATTATGAGTAAAGGGAGGAGTTTGATAGTTTTGGATCCAAGGATTTAGTAGAAGCAGCCATTTCGGATCGGACACCCATCAGTTGAGTATAGGTATTTTTATACACACAGTAGACTTCATACAACTTTTCCACGGGTAGAGAGCAATTGCTAGTGCTGCTATGGGAAAGAGAGGGATACTTGAAAACATGATTTTGGGGAATGCAATGAGTGAGTAGATTTCCCCTGCAGGGTACTTTGTCAAAAATGTTTGGGGAGCAAATTATTTTAACAAAGGAAATCATTCTTTTGAGATGGTATATAAAAATGAACTGCCTAGACACAGTAAGGCACTACTACTGTTAATACTATAAACTGCCAAAAATGCAATTACTAGAAAATGGAAATCAAAACCAAAAACCAGCTATAACAGAATTACTGAATGTTGTAAATAGGATAAAACAGTTGGAGGTGAGATATTTAGAAAAGGGATGGAGCAAACTGCATATAAGTAAATGGAATCTGTGGGAACAATACATACAGAATAATGCTCGGGAAGAGGAGTGTTATTTCATAAAAGGTGTGACTTGTGCAGTCAATGTAATATTAAATTGAATAATAATTAAGACAAATCATATCTGTAAATGGATGAAAAAAAATCTTTGTAATGGTTTGTCTTCTCTTGTATAACTGAATCTGTACTCATGCTGCTACGTAATATGTAATAAAGACTTTTGAAAAAAGTTGTCATCTTCCCCCTCTGTACAGACTGAAGTTTGAATCTCCAAGAAAGCTCCTCATAGTATTTGATGCCTCATGAGTATAAGACTTCTCCACTCCTTTACTCTCACAGGTATTCTCCATCTTCCTCCCTTCATCTGTCTCTTGGCCAATGCACTGTATCAGTACAACAGCAACTACCCCTTCCTTCCTTCCTCTGCCTTAACTGACACAGCACTTAAACACTAGATTGTGATGTTCACTATACCATCACTGCCTTCATGGGTGTTATCTTTTCTTCTCTGATTCATAGGTAGGTACTAGGCTATTGGCCCTAGGGCCTATACAAGCCTAGCCAAAAAGGTACCCTGGCTTTCGCCACCCAAGAAAATTATTTTCCTGTGCCCCTGTCAAGCAGAACCACAGAAGTGATCCCCTGGGTGAATTTCCTATTTCCCATCCAATCATCAAGATTTTTCTTGAAGAGTGCTAATGAGGAGCTCTGTTTGACATAGATAGGTAGTCTGTTCCAGAGTATGGGAAGTCTCTGGGACAGGAATCTATCTCTCCAGCATGTTCTGTTTATTGTGGTGACAAGGTTTAGTTCCCTAGAGCGTGTAGCTCGGAGGGATTGGGATTTCTTTAAGTGGAGCATGTCCAACAGCTCTGGGTTTGACATAGCTTTGTATGTTAGGCAGAGATCGCCTCTGAGTAGGTAATATGCGACAGAGTAAAGCTGGAGTTTTTTGAGACGGTCTGAGTAAGGCATCTGTTTGAGGCCATTAATCCTCTTAGTGAGGTATTTTTGCGGCCTTTCTAGTTGTTGTAGATGTCTTGTGAGGTACATACCAAAAGGGGCTTTGTACTCTATAATGGGTCTAATGTGTGATGAGTAGAGGGGAACAATTACCTCTTTTTGTTCTGGATGAGAAACCTTTTGTGATGAGGTGTGCCATGTAGAAGGATTTCCTGACCACTGTGGCGATGTGATTATCAAAGGAGAGACTACTGTCCACCTGTGTCCCAAGGTCTCATCACACTTTCGGTGTTAAGTAGACTACCGCCTATGTGGTAGTTCATGGGTACAGAGTTTTTACCAAAGGGGATGACAATGCACTTTTTGGCATTGAGCTTGAGACCCATGTCTTTGACACCAGGTATCTGTCTTAGTGAGTCCCTTTTGCAGGATGTCCACATTGTTAGGAGTTTTGATTATGGCTCCTAATTTGCAGTCATCTGTGAATTTAGTTAGCCAAAGACCTTCTGTGTTAGCCTGTACTTCAGAGAAGTAGATACCAAACAGGAGAGGACCCAGGATTGAACCCTGTGGTACTCCACTTGTTACTGGTCTGAAGTCTGATTTGGAGTCTGCTACTTTCACAGTGTGGGTTCTGTCAGTAAGCCAGTTGGCAACCCATCTTGTGACACAGGGATTTACACACAGTTTAGTGAGGTTATCTATAATTCCAGAGTGGGGGATGGTGTTGAATGCCTTGGCGAGATCTAGATAGGCTGTGTGAACCACTTTACCCTCATCTATGGCTTTGGTGACTTCTTCAAAGAAGTCTATCAGATTTAGGAGACATGATCTGCCTTTTACAAACCCAAACTGTGTGGGGTCCAGAGTTTGGAGATCTCCAATGTCTTTGTTTATGAGTTCCATGATGATACGTTCCATGGCCTTGCAGACGAGGCTCGTCAGGCTAATGGGGCGGTAGTTCCCGGGGTCTGTTGTGCCCCCCCCCCTTTGTGGAGTGGGATAACTGTCGCGGTGCGCCATTCAATGGGCACAAAGCCTGAGGTGAGGCTATGATTGAACATGGTACTTAGGTGGGGTGCCAGTTCATTCTGTAGCTCATGTAGAAGGCAGCCTGGGATGTTGTCAGGTCCCATGGATGCTGTGTTCTTGGCTTTGGAGAGTGAGGTTTTTACCTGTGCAGCCGTGATTACAGGAACTTTGCATTCTTCCGGTACAAAGATGGGCCCTTTAGGGGGTGAGAGGGGGGTAAAGTTAGCACTGAACCTATCTGCCAGGATGTTGGCAGTATCAGTTGGTTCTGTATATTTAGTGTCATTGTGCTGTAACTCAGAGCAGATCTGAGTGTTGCCATTGAGATTTTTGACATGGCCATAGAATGCTTTGTGGTTGTCTTTAGAATCAGTGGCAATTTTGTTTTCATAACTAGCTTTGGAGGATTTTATGAGGGATCTCAGCTTCTTACTGAGGCTGACCAGGGAGTTCCTCCAATCGTGGGATTTTACTCTTTTTTGCAACAGTTTGTTTATAGCAGAAGACCACCAGATTGGCTTCCTTTTTTGGAGGATAGCATCTTGGTTCTGTTAGGGATAGCACGATCCATGCACTCGTGTAAGTGCTTATAAAGTGCATTTGTGTAGGATTCAGCAATCGTACCTTTTTTGTTCATCTGCATGGGTGTCGTGAAGTTTGCCACTTCTGTCTTAAGAAGCATGAAGTTGGCTTTGGAGAAATTTTTTACGGTTGTTTTCCTAATGGGGGGTGGGAGCGGGATGTGGATGTCTAGGGTGATTAGCTTGTGGCTGGATCTGACCAATGAGGAGCTGACCTCTAGTGTGGAACACCGGTCATCCATGTTGGTGATGATTAGGTCTAGGATATTGCTGCCCCTGGTGGGGGTGTGGATAAGTTGATCCAAGGCATTGGAATTGATGATTTCCAGAAAACGTTGAGCAAGAGAGTTGGTACACGAGTAGTTTTCCCAGTTAATGGTAGGATAGTTGAAATCACCCATTTTTAGAGTGTTGGGTTGTACCTTAATATTTTACAGTGCATCAAGAAAAGAGGAGTGGGAATCCTGGGGCATGGTGGGGGGTCTGTAGCAAGCTACTATCTGGATTGCAGTTTTGCCCAGAGTTAGTTGAAATTGGATAATCTCGGATGCATTATGCTGAGCCACTAGCTTGGAGGTGTGGATATCTTTAATGAATATGGACACGCCTCCACCTTTAGTGTTTCGGTCCGGGTTTGGTGGCCGAAAGATGTGGTATGAATTATAGCCTGGTAATGCAGGGGTGCTCTCTGGAGCTTTGAACCAGGTCTCTGTCACTGCACAGATGTCAATGTTTTCCATTTTAAGGAGTGCCTCAAGTGAGTGTATTTTAAGGTTTAGACTTGTAGCATTACCCTCCGATTTTGCTTGCTTGTACCTGTTACGGTGGTGAATTTGTCATTTGAACCTTGCCTAAAAAAGGCACTATAGGGGTGGCAAGAGCCTTTGCAAGTATCCGGAATTCCAAGGGCAACAGGTGCAGGCCATCTCTGGCAAAGCAGAGTGGTCTGTCGATCATGTCATCCCAGGCAGACATATACTGGATTCCCTTAGAATGACACTAGAAGCTTAACCAATTGTTAAAGTCAATAATTTTGTCCTTGTACTGTGGTGTCATTCTGGGTGATGGCAGAATGCTACTCAGGGCTAGGGTCATACCAGCCTAGGCTACAAGATTGGAGAGCTCCTCCATGTCTCTTTTCATGTAGTCCAGAGAGGTACATCTCAGGTCATTCACACTCACATGGACAATGACAGTGTCATATTTGTACTTGTTGTGGAGTGACCTGAGTGCGTGCGTTATGTGGCGGATCCTGTCACCTGACAGGCAGCTGACAGTAACTTTTCACTTGTTTAGCCTGGTGAGTGGAACATCAGTGTGCCTGACTATAGAGTCACCTATGACTAGAGTGTTGGGTACGTTATCCCTTATGGGCTGTAGTTGAGTGGCACACTGAGTATGTGGGCTATGTGTCATTTGGGTTGTGTTGGGGGGTGGAGGTTGCTTGCATTTCTGCTTTGGAGGTCTCTGTTGTTTGGGCAGATTTGTACTGAGAGCCTCTGCGAATGTAGGTGTGTGTTTTGTGCTTCTCTGTGTGTGTGTTTTGGTGCTGTAGGTTTTGAGGGACTATGTGATGAGTGTGGTGCGGTGCAAGTGTTTACCTTCTCCTCTTGACTGTCTAGGCCAGTCTTTGGTGAAGAGAGCTTTGCTTCCAGTTTGGCTATATAAGTGCATCTCTCACAGGTCGTACTGTTGGGTGGTAGGAGGAGAAGGTTGTCTGTGTACGAGGCAATTGCTGCATTGTCCCAAGATGCCCACATTCATCAGGTAGACAGGAGAAAACACTGGGAGCTGACCTTTAGACATACCTGAATAGGTGCTTATTTATTAAGTACTAAAAACTGTTTTCCTCTAGACAAGTGAGGAAAGTTGAGTGCTGTAGTAATTTGTAACTTATATAGTGCTTGCAGTGAGTTCTGAACAAGTGCTGAGATCAAAGAAACATGAGTGCTAAAACTAAAAAGCTGGCTAGTTGCAAGGGAAATTTTGAAGAACAGACTTTATGGCGCCAGGAATAGTTTAACCCCAGTTAAGTGTGGGGGGGGGGGCTTAGGAGCTCACAAACAGTCCTGAACACAGCAAATCCGTATCTGACCTGCCACAGGAAAGGGGGGAAGCAACCTTAGAATTTTTTTTTTTCTAGTAAAGTGGAAATGGAGAAAGCTGGAACAGAATTTAATTCAACGTTAAGAATCCGAGTGGGTTGGCCTTTACAAATGTTCACATCTGATCCTCTTCCTTATGTAGATCACCAAGTCCCGCTCTTCTTTTATTCCCAACCAAGCCACACTCTGGCACTGCTTCTCTTGTCCCTGCCCAAAACTGTTATTCTTAGAAGTGAGTGGCTGTGTGTGTGTGTTTACAGCAGAACAGTAATACTTGCTTTATTTGAGTCTAACTCTTAATATTCTATTGGTATTTATCATTGTTGGATTGTGATATACTATATGAATAAGGTTATAATGACCAGTAGGGTAAATGGTAAAATACATTACTACTATCCAAGGTTAGCAAGATCCAGAAGATTACCATGAGCTTAGGAATGTGGATCAACAGCATAAACTAAAAAGTGTCCAAATTAAATAAGGAATGACAAAGAACAGTCTCTTTCACCAGCAGCTCTGGTTCCGCTTAATTTTCTTTTGCACTTTTTTTTTCTTTTCCCTAGCTTAATATCAGGTCTTATGAAAATATAGACTGTAATATTAAGTCAAATAATAATAAAGACAAATAGTTTTTGTAAATGGATGAAAAAATCTTAGTAATGGCTTGTTTTCTCCTGTATAATTGAATTTATACTCATGCTAATATGTAAAGATGTTTAAATAAAAAAGACTATTGCTGATATGCTGTTTATCTGTGATGAAAGGAACATACTTGGATTGTCGCCTACATTTCTGAGAACATTGCTAATTTCTTCCTTATAAAGTATATTATCTCAGAATGATACAAGGGTTACTAAATATTTTCAATATAAACTTAACACACTCTAGATACTTGGGAGTACAGTAGTAAAAGAGAGTACTGTAATCATTTCTTTAATGAAAACGATTCTCAGTAAAACTTAGGCCAATTAGCTTACTTTTACAGAACCACACACAAATTGCTTCCTAACTTGATGCACATTTTCTTATGTAAATCTGTAGTTTACTTGTATAGAACCACATACACACTAGTCGGGTTTGTAATTGTTCATCGATGTGCAGAAACATCAACACTAACTGTATCAACATCACCTGGTTAAGACACCCCCTGCTAATCACTGAATTTCATACTCTGTCTTTTTTAATATTTATAGATTAGTTACCTGTTAATAGACATATGTTATCTCATGCTATTACTTGCTAGTAGACTTATGTTATATGTTGATTATATATTTGTAACAATTGTTAATTTTCTGGAGATTTTCTCCTCAGGTCTCCACTGAAAATGGGCCCCTGGCTCAGCTGGACTAACCCGGTTAGCAAATGTGAATAAATAAATAAATAAATTATACCAACTCCAAAATTGCATTACAGTGGGGAAACGGCATATGCCACGATTCCCAATATACCACAGTATCATAGTGAAAAACTGATACTGCTCAATCAACTGTACAGGCTTTTTCTTTTTACTCTCAATGGATGGATGTTACTACACGCCCAAACTCCATAAATCTGGTTAGTGCTGTCAGTATTACTCTTCCAAATCCCAAGGCTGAACTACCACAAACCACTTCTCATGGTATTCCTCAACGTTCACTCTCCTTTCCTATTAAATTTTAAGGCCAGAGTACAGTAACCAGAGGGATGTGTTTTATTATTATTATCATTATTACACAAAATTACTTTTTTGTGGATTTTGTGTAGTTAAAAGCCACTGGAATATGTACTTTGCCTTATACCAGGCTATTCAGTTTAAGTGCTCAGAATTGCCAGTATGATTCTAGAGTTAGTACACAAAATATAATTCTTTGTTGAGGGTACATGATAAGTCACTGATGCAGGAAGAAGCTTTCTTTGACTCTGTTTACAGAACAGGCAAGTAACAGTTTTATTTATACATGTAGACTATATACTACTTCTATAAATGCCTGAGCTAACAATGAGTCAGTCATTTTCCAAAGGAAAAAAATAAATATACAAAATGTCACTATTTTCAATACGGATTATAAAGATCTCTGCTTGACCCATGCATAAGTTAATTTAAAAAAAAAGGGTACTTTTCCGTTAAACCCCTACCACGCATTTTAGGTGCTATATTGCCTGATTTCGGCTTATTTATCGACTTCCTACTCCATCGTAGACAATTGATTAATAGTCACTTTTTCTATTTGACGACGAGCTCAAGTGATTATTTTTTGCACGAAATGTGGAATCGTGTGGAATCGTAAACCGAAAAAATAAGAAAAAAACAAAAGGCGGTGCAAAATGAGAAGAGAAAAAAATCATAGGAGCTGCAGACCTATTACATCTGCCTGAGATGGGCTCTCTGTTTTTTAGGGGAGGAGAGACGGTGGGAAAAATATATATATATATATATATATATATATATATATATATATATATATATATATTTATATGTTCATTTTAAAATATAAATATTCGGATTCCTGGCTTCTCCGGCTAGACACGCAGCTGTCGCTGCACATACTCATGTATGCATGACAGACAACTCACACGTCTCTCTTTTTTCAAGTTTCATTTTCAAGACAAATACCTTTCAAAGGAACCAAATGACAAAGGAATGCAAAAAGTCCTGGGCCCCATATGGAGAACGTAAAGAATGGTATGTGCTTCACAATACTAACACTGTCTTAAAAATATTGAATTGTTTATATAAGAGAAATAAAAAAGGCTTGCAAAACAGTGACCAAATGCTGCTAGGTCCTAGACTGTGATCACTGTGGCCACCTTCACTGGCACTTTGGGGGTGGACAAACCGAAGGCACCAAAATGCTACAAGGGTCAATCAAGTCCGATGTAGGACTTCAGGGATAGTTTTGCTGACACGGCCCTGCTACTTCCCCAATAACTTCAGCTTGGACTTGCACTTGCTGTACTTCGGAGCTCATTATCTCCAGCTTGCTGCTACAGTGGTCAGTTCAGCGATCTGTTTTATTTTTAAGGCACAGTTTAAATCAATACATAACCAGGTGTTTCATTACATACATATCTTGTACTACCCCCCGTGCTTAATTTTATTTTTACTATTTAAGCTGGAGGACTGTTCAATGGTTTCAGCTGCTGCCACTCCCCCTCCACTGACGATAAGACTAATATGCCAGTTTTATGCATAAAATGTCCCCCCGCATTTTTATGCTTAGCCCTGTCGCCCTCTCCAAATTTAATTTGAAAATGTATTGCTAAGTAAATGAAACTATGCAGTCCCTGCACGTTCAAGTTCTGACAGCCATAGATTTGCACACACACTCTATATACTATCTTCCGCTGTCGTTGTTCGACACCCCCAGCATACAGTTAAATGGATTTTATTATGTTCTGAGTTTAAATCAGTTACGTAAGCTTATGGATCTCTTGGAAGTTTGTTGCAGTAATCTCCAGAATCAGGCAATATAGGTCCTAAAATGTGTGGTAGGTGTTTAACGGAAAAGTACCAAAAAAATATTAAATTAGCCATCTTTGAGAAAGTACAGTTTTGTACCTACCATAAATGTAGATGTTCGAGGATTCCATTGCTGCAGTCCTTACTATTGGGTATAGTCCGCATCCAGTCGGCCTGAATACCAGAGTATAAGGCTGACGTCGGTCAGGGCGCATTAGACTGACGTCAGTACGTCAGGGTACTAATGCGCATGACCGCGCCATATCCTCAGTCTTTCTTGCCCCAGATGTCAGAAGACCCTAAAAAGACAAGGCCCAAAATACCTGCACCAAAACATGAACAATATATACAAAAATATAAGCAGGTAAACTCACCTACACAACCACCCCTAAACACAGAGGGAAGGAGGAGGACTGCAGCAATGGAATCCTCGAACATCTACATTTATGGTAGGTACAAAACTGTACTATGTTCTTCGTTTCCATTGCTGCAGTCCTTACTATTGGGTAGAATCCCAAAGCAGAGGTAAGGGAGGCTGGCAAATCATAAAGAAGCAGGAGCTGACAACATGCCTTGCAAAACAGCTGTGGCAAAACCAGCCCTAGACTTAGAGTAGATAGGAAGGTGATAATGCTTAGAGAAAGTATGCACTGAACTCCAAGTAGCTGCTTCCAAAATATCCTTAGTTGCCACCCCGTAGAAATGCTGTTGAAGTGGCAGTAGCCCTAGTGGAATGAGGCCTAATCCCAGCTGGAACCTCCTTGCCATGATGGGAATAACAAAATGCAATGCAAAAGCCAATCCACCTAGAAATAGTTTGTTTTGACACAGGCTTGCCCTGAACTCAAAGCAAAAGAAACAAACAACTGCTGAGACTGCCTAAAATCCTTAGTCCTGCTTAAGGAATAACGCAATTGCCTGTGTACATCTAAAGTATGCAAAATCTTTTCCCTTTATTTTGGGGTCTGCATAAAAGTAGGCAAATGAATAGTTTGGTTTAAAGCCACACTAGAAACCACCTTAGGCATAAAGGAAGGATTAGTACGTAATGATACCCTATCCTTATGGAAAATCAAAAAGGCTCGACTGCCATAAGGGCCTGCAACTCAGACACCCTTCTTGCAGAAGTAATAGCCAACAAAAAGCAGTCTTCCATGACAAATATTTCAATTCAGCTGTTGCCCCAGGCTCAAAAGGTTGTTGACTAAGTTTTTCCTACACAAATTTGATTTCCCAAGCTGGAGTAAGTGCTCTACGTGGGGGTCTTATATTTTTGCCCTCTAAGAAACTGCTTGAACAAAGGATGCGAAAACAATGGTGGGTCACAATCATAGTGAGCTGAGATTGCTGCAGCATGAAACTTAATGGAAGAGAAGGACAGACCCTTGTCCAGTAACTCAGTAAGATATTGAAGAGCCATACTCAAATTAGGCTCAGAAATCTCCAAATTCTTTGCTTTACTCCAAAATAAAAATCTCTTCCATTTTGCTGCGTACACTTTCCTTGTACTAGGTCTTCTAGCTTCCATAATCACATTTAAAACTTGTTGAGGAAGTTGAGACCTGCTGTGTTTCAACACAGAATATGCCAGGCTGTCAGATGAAGAGAGTGAAGCTTGACATTGAGCAGATGACCGTCCTGCTGGGATAACAGATGTGGAATCAAAGGTTAAGGCCATGGAGGCTTCTTTACCAGACTGAGGTAGAGGGTACCAGTGTTGCCGAGGCCAATCTGGAGCTATCAAAATCATCCTTGGCCTGTCCTGTCTGACCTTTAACAGTACCTTTGGAAGAAGAGGCAGAGGTGGAAAGGCATACACATGAAGGTTTGTCCAACTGAAAGACAGAGCATCCACTTTCCAAGCTGTGTGATGAAACCCTTTGTGCAAAACTGTGGCAGCTGGTGGTTTAGTGGAGAAGAACAGATCTATGTCTGGAGTTCCCCATGACACTGTCAATTTCTGAAATACATGAAGATCCAGTTTCCACTTGTGGGGATCCAGGATTTGTCTGCTTAACACATCTGCTAAGGAGTTCTGTGCTCCTGGCAGAAACCTTGCCTGAAGAGTTAGGTGCAAGCTTAGCGCAGTCTCCCATAAAATCATTGCTTGCCTGCATAGAGGATAAGAATGTGTTCCCCCTTGTTTGTTGAAGTACCACATGACAGTTGTGTTGTCTGTTAGAATCAACACCTGCCCTGGAAGAAGTAACTCCTTGAAAGCCAGCAATGCGAACTGGACTGCAAACATCTCCTTCATGTTGATATGTAGATGCTGTAGTCTGGCAGGCCACTTGTCTTGTATCCACTTTCCATTTAGATGAGCTCCCAAGCAATGTCTGAGGCATCTGTCGGTAAAATCTGACTCGCCTCTGGCCGGGTCACAGAGAGTCCCTTGTTTAGGTGACATTCCTGAGCCCACCACAAAAATTCTCTTTGAAGGCAAGGTATTATTTGAATGACAGTGTCTAAATCCTGGCAGTGCTGTGTCCATACATTTTTGAGATACCATTGTAACTTCCTCATATGCAGTTTGGCATTGGGAAGCACCAGAATACAAGATGCCATGAACCCTAATGCTTGAAGGACTGTCTCTGCAGTCAGCACGGACTGATGAGATAGTTAATGGAAGTAAAGTGATAGACTCTTTTGTTTGTCCGGGGTTAAAAAGGCCATCTGGGCTGCTGTATTCAGTCTCACACCCAGAAAGCACATGTCTTGAGAGGGTACTAGACTGGACTTTATTTCGTTCACAGAATACCCTAGGCATCTTAGCACTGCTATAAGATATTCCAGATGCTGTAGAAGGTCTTCCTTTCTTGAGCCAGAATCAGGCAGTCGTCTAAATAAGGATAGATTTGAAGTCCTTGTAGCCTGAAGTAAGCTATCACTGGAGCCAGAACCTTTGTGAATACTCTGGCGCAGTAGATAAGCCAAAGGGCAATGCAGAGAACTGATAATGAGAATCTCCAGCTCGAAACCGCAGATACTTCCTGTAACTTAGCCTGATAGGCACATGAAGGTAAGCTTCCTTGAGATCTAAAGTTACCATCCAGTGATCTTTGCCCAGCAGGGGTAAAAGCTGTTGTAACGCCAACATCTTGAACTTGGGAATGTCCAGATAAGTGGTGAGGAGAGATAAATCCAAAAGCAGTCTCCACGTGTTCCCCTTCTTTGGTACTAGGAACATGCGAGAATAAAATCCTAGGCCTTTCTGATACAGGGACTGGCTGAATGATGTCCAACACCCATCTGTCTTGAGTAATTAAATCCCAATTTTCTTTGAAAAGAGACAGTCGTCCTTCAAAGGAGCTGCCAGACGAGAATCTACTGGCAGCTGAAAAGGCAGGTCATTGGGTCTGTTTACGAAAGGACTGACCCCTGCCCTCACCAGAAGTCTGAGCAGGTGAACTCCTGTTCTAGGCCTAAAAGAACCTTGAGCCCTGCCCCTACCACGTCTAGACCTACCCCTAGACTGGGAATCATAAGCAGGATATGTCCACCCCTTAGCAGGCCAATTTCTACTAAACTTCGGTGGCTGTACCTGCAAAAAATCTGTAACAGTTTGCATAGACTTAGCTTTGTCCTCCATTTTCTTTAAAACTGCTTCCACAGGTGAACCAAACAACACATCAGACTGTAAAGGAGCATCCAAAATCCTTGTCTTAACATGCTCAGCCAAATGTTGATCCCTCAACCAGGCATGCCTGCGAAGAACAGAACTAGTGGCAGCCACCCTCGAGGAGGCCTGCACAGCATCAAAACCACATTGCAAAGAATGCTTGCCCACTTGTTCAGACACAAACTAAATCCAGCAAGTCTTTACAATCAATACCTTCCCAAAGCATCCACCTTAGATTTCAATTGTGAAAGGAGATAATTTTGATATTTCAGCATGTGAAACTGACAATTCAACGCCTCATGGCTAGAGTGGAAGAAGTATACACTTTCTTACCCACCTATCTAACTCCTTGCCTCTTTGTCAGTGGGAACAGGATTTTAACCACAGAGGCCTTAACACCTTTAGGCCCCTGAGAAACAGTTTCTGGGTCCGCCTAGGACTCTTAAACAAATACTTATGCTTCGGGCACCCTATAGTACCTATCAGGTTTAACAGGAGCAGGAGGCAAAGAATCAGGGTTCAGGGAAGCCTCTGCAAAACATCTTCCACCACATTCAACACAGGAGGTATAGCTAAGGGCCTATGCTGGGGTAAAACAAGAATTCCCTAAGCCTCTTCCTGGAATCAGAGTAATCCTGGCCTTCCCATTTAAAGTGCTCCTCATGGAATGCAGAGTCTCTGAAAATGAAAAATCCTCAGGAGGAGAAGTCAAGGAGTGGCATCATCCACATCAGAATCAGAATAATGAGGATACTCCTGCAAATCTTCCGCAGAAGACTCAGAAGCCCCTGAACCCTGTTCAAACTGTCAAACTCTGGTTCCACTCTAGGCCTCTTATCAGAGGGCCCATAGAACCTAATCATAGTAATCAAATCTTCTGCCATTTTAAGCATATGTTTCTTAGGTACAGAACCCGAAGGCTAGGAGAAGCCCCTACTGAAGCTGAAGTTGGCCTACCTCTAAAAGAAGTTTTGGCAACAGAAGGAGAGGCTCTAACTACTTTGGGAAGAGAGAGCCTGGCCTACCCCTGGCCTGCCCTGCAGCCTGGCCTGGGCTCAAGTTTCAGCCTCAGTACTCCTCCAGTACTCCACCTGAAACCCCTAGCTCCCCTGAAAACACTCCACCTAGCCACTCCACGACGAAGACGGCCGGGTCGACTGCAACCCTTCAACCCGTTTGTTTTGTTTTGTCCTTGCGCCTCTTTCTTGGCGCCGGAGCATCCGGACGCATTTTATAATTGCAACGCTAACGCTTCCCAAACACTAATCTGGCACAGTCTAACTCTAATCTGGCGCCGCTTGTTAAACCTAGCACCAGCGCGCAAAACCAAGGCCCGTGCTCAGGCCCTAAACAAGTACATACATACGTATGGTAGGTATTATGAGGTATTTGTTATTTAATACAAGAAGTTATTCTTTTTCGACATCACATCCGGTTCCGGTTAAATACTAAAAAAAAAAAACCAAAATGGGGGTGGGGTATAACTCTGGCCAACGGTCTGAAACGCTGGAATTCGTTTTTGAAGACAACCCAAACGCCAACCAACCGCTTCTGCATCTTCTGCATGGGATCTGCAAGACTGGGATATGTCACCGTCATGCATTAGTACCCCTGACGCACTGACGCCACCAGTCTAAATACACCCTGACGGCACGTCAGCCTTATACTCTATTCGGGGGGGCCACTGGATGACTATGCCAATAGTAAGGACTGCAGCAATGGAAAACGAAGAACATCTAGTTCTTTAGTAAGCTAATTAAATAAATACAGTTATACATTTAAATGACCATAAATCTAAACTAGGTTATTGTGCACAGAAGAAAAGTAGAGACAGAAGTAGTTCAGCCACTTCCTAAATGTCAAATGAAAAATATTACACGTTTTCTACAGCTACATATTTTTAATGTATTTCAGTTTGAGCAGAGTGGTGTTTATTGTTTAATGCAGGGAACTCTACTGCTTAGATGCTTAACTTAACTGTAAGTGACTAAAATCATCACAGCTGCCACTGAATGTATCACCAGTCATATGGGAGATGTCCAAGACAAATTCTTAAGGCTTCTCCTTTTTTAGTAGCTTACTGACTGCATGTTAGTCCTCCCACATCAGAGTAATGAAACTGTTCTTGCATTTGAAAATAACTTTTTTCATTTCTGCTGTGCATCCTAAAAGTATAAAACAGTCACGAGAATTTTTAAACATTGGTATTCATCACTTTGAAATAATAACTGTCATACTCTGAAAGGTTCAGATTATGGTGTAATTATTTTTTAATTATACAAGACTCTTTCATGATTCAACACTTTTGCATTTTAGGTTCCGTATTCTTTTGGAAATGCTGAAACCTGAAAAATTAGAAAGCAGCACTACCCTGAAGGGATTAGACTACATTGATGTTCCTGCTCTCTCCAAGAAAGATTACAAACTCACTTTCTTTTCACACAAGGAAGGAATATTTAGTGCTAAGGTAGGTGAGAGAACCGAATAACCCATAAATGCTAAAGTGATCATTTCTTTTTAGAACAGTATTTGAATGTGGACACAATTTAAGTACTCAGACTCCTGGTTAAATTCTTCCATTTGGCACAGATATAATGGAAGAAAATTAACAGTTTGTCAGTTGCTACTACTTTCATGAGGAGGTTTTACTACTTAAAGATACAAATACATTTCTATTATGGGGCTAGATGCTTTCATCAATTCACTTTTGCTGCTGGGCTCAAGCAGTGCTGGAGGTTACCCTAAGACTTGTATACCAGATATCTACTTAAGTCAGCCAATATTAACTTTTACTTGATCTTTGATTTCTTTCTTATTTATGTTTATTGACCATGTTAGTCCTAATAGGCATGTGCCCGTTTTTTTTTTTTTTTTTTTTTTTTTTTAAGGGAGACTCAGAATGGTTTATACACATGGGGAAATTTTGCCAAGACACTTGCTTCCTGTTGGATTTCTGTAGATATGGCAGCTGCAGTACTGAGAAGGTGGATGGCAAGTCAGAAGCTGAATTGTGCAGTGTCGGAGCTCTTGGAGCTCAGCAAAACCTCCCAAGTGGAAAGCATGAGTGATGATCATTTGTGGAGTAATACTGCTGGGAAAATCCACGTCAACACAGAATTAGCCGAAACTGTGAAGTGCACTAACATTTTGGACTTAACCTTACAGCTTTCTGCTGTAAATGACTGCTCAATTTCATTATGTAAGGAGTCTTCTCTGAATTATAAAGTATCACAAATTAGGAAAGCATCTACAGCTGCATCCAACCACCTTCAGGCATCAAAAGTGATAACAAAACTACGCAATTCCTAGAGTCATTTGCAGATGCAATTATTAGTAACCCAGGTTTGCAGGGTAGTGAATTGAGTAATTTCAGAAAATTATTGATTGTACCACAAAGAGTTTTAGTTACATTTCAGATACTTAAAAGAGAGAACCCCCCCCCCCATACACACAGAAACATACAAGTGTCCTGGACAAATGCAGCCCAGATCCCTCAGGTGTCAGCTCGTGTGCATTTTTTTATCAGAGGTATTATAGGATGTAAGTTTAGAGACTGAGGAAATGTTAAATTTCATACTGGGCATGTTTGAGAAAAACAAATGTCTAGGTCTCCATGAAATGACTCTATGTATAACTTTTATCCAACTCAAAGTTGGAGGATTCAAGTGTGGGCATGGGATATCACTTTGGAAGAAGTAGTTTTAGAAACTGTCTTATCTAACTACTGTTGGATGTCAAGACCCTTAAGCAAAATTATGCACAAACTAGGTATAAAGTTGGGGGGGGTGGAAGGTGTTATGGATTTAAAAGTACAAGAGGCATACTTAATGCATTTGGAAAATCAGATTTTTGAAGTAGTCTAGTAGGTGTGTATTGAGATAGGATGGAAAAGTCAAAGAATTATTTTCTAGGTCACTTTTCAGAAGTCCTTTTATATTTTCATTCTTAGATTTTTTTTTGTGTGTAGACAAAGCCCCTGTATTGTCAACACTTTTCTTACTTATTAAAAAAATAAATAAATAAATAAATAAAAAAGAGGCAAACAGATGGTTCTTCACTGTTAACTGTATATATTGGAGCTGTTAGTCAGTGGCGTAGCTGGGGGAGGAGGGGGCGAGCAGCAGACGGGCAGTCTGCCCCAGGCAGCAATTTTGGAACTGCCACATTTACTTTACAGAAAACTGTTTTTTTAAGTTTAAGGGCGTTCTTCTTTAAGAATGGTCCCATACTTTGCTGGTCCTGTCACATCATGTCCGCCCTTGCAGATGTCCTGTTCTTCCTGTCCACCTGTGCTATTTGAAATTGCTTCTTCACAGAGAATTTACAAATGTTCAATTCATGGACGGATTACGTGTGCTGTGTCAAGTAAGGGAATTTAGTATTCTTATGCTGCTTGAAATTACTTCTTCATGTTCAATTCACAGACTTTTGCTGAAGGGGTGGGGTATGTATGTAGTAAGGGAATTTAGTATGCTGCTTGAAATTGCTTCTTCACCCCATTTGCTGAAGTGTGTGTGTGTCTGGTCCTGTCACATCATGTCCGCCCTTGCAGATGTCCTGTTCTTCCTGTCCACCTGTGCTATTTGAAATTGCTTCTTCACAGAGAATTTACAAATGTTCAATTCATGGACGGATTACGTGTGCTGTGTCAAGTAAGGGAATTTAGTATTCTTATGCTGCTTGAAATTACTTCTTCATGTTCAATTCACGGACTTTTGCTGAAGGGGTGGGGTATGTATGTAGTAAGGGAATTTAGTATGCTGCTTGAAATTGCTTCTTCACCCCATTTGCTGAAGTGTGTGTGTGTGTGTGTGTGTGTGTGTGTGTGTGTGTGTGTGTGTGTGTGTGTGTGTGTGTGTGTGTGTGTGTTTAAAATGCCCCAGTTAGGTATACCTGGTGGTTAGTGTTACTCAGGCTCAAATCCTGTACCTTAGGTACAAGGAGCAAGAGCCTGAATTCTCTACCCATACCATCACTTGTTTGTGATTCAAGGAAGTGAGTCCATAGCTCTCAACTGTCCAGATTTTTCACAGAATGTCAGGAAAGTTTGGCTTATAGTTTTAGTCTGCTTGTCTTAAAATTTGTGTTTTTCTGGCAAATCAGTGAGAAATGAATTCACTAAATAATGATAGCCACTTAAGTTTCAGTCTCTTTCAGGAAATGCATGGTACCACAAAACATTTTATTCTCGCAACTTTCTAAGATTATACAAGCAATGTTTAAAATGTGTCCCTGGTTTTGGGCCTTTGCCTCCACCAATAAATTTTGGCTTTTTCCAGATTTCTTGTGCTGCAAAGTTGAGAGATATAGTTGAGTCTCAACTGGATTTTACAAGGAGCTGAGAGCTTCAGTGGAACAAAAGTTTAGTGCTGCTTATGCCAAGTCTGTCTGCATTGTTTGTAGCACAAAAAGTATACTTGCTTTTGATGTAGAAGGCTGTGGGTTCTACTCCCACAGTATGTAGATGGATTGCGGATACTATACTGTGTTGTACTTTAAAGGTGTGGATGCTGCAGTCCTGAGAATGTCCTCCTTTGGAGGAGATACCTAGTAACTATGAGCCTGTTATCAGTTTGCCATCCATTCCCTATTACAATATTACTAGCTTATCATTTTTAAGGTAAAATAGGCAATTTATTCTTCAAGAGCAACAGGCACTTTATTTATAGATGAAACAATGAAATATAAAATTATTTGCAAGGCGCAACCTCTTCATTAGTTACAGATCTCTTTAATGCTGAATTATTTAGATGACTTACTTCTGCAGAGCTTGTGCATATTTACAGACGTTGGTGGATAGTAATGACAGACGTTTGAGTAGACTTTTATGATGGAAATGTTCTGATTTTGGGCAGTTTTGTCATTGTTGGTTCATACATTTTATTCCATTGCTTAATGTTTACTATGAAAAATGTTCATAACAATAAATTTAAAACACTGTCTAACAAGTTTGCTGTATTATACAAGGAATGTAATTTAATACAATCAGGAAGGTGAATCAAAGAACATACATATGTTTGTATGGTCCTAAATATGTTTGCAAGGGGCCTGTGATTTGAAAACAGCCTAAAGGTAAACTTAATCTGCCATTGGCCAGATGCAATTTCTTTGAATGTGGATTTCAATGCTGTTTCAATGAATGTGAGTTTCAAGTGTAGAGACGTTTTAATGCGAAGACTGTTTTCATTGCGAGACTGCATTGCTTTGCTTAGCAGATGTCTATCAATGTTTGCGCTATAAAATTTAAAATAAAAGTATTAAATGAACACCGAATGATCATTGTAGAAGTAAAGCATAAAGCAGTATGCATGTTACAGTGTGTATGGCAAATGGGGAGAAGTAGCTTAGCAGTGGGACACTGGAATGGCTGTGGTGGGGGAGGGCTGTGTATATTTGACCATGATTTTGTGAGGGAGGGGGGGCAGCACAAACCCTAGCTACGCCACTGCTGTTAGTTGCTAAAAATATGTAGTACTAAAGTGTGTCAAGCTTTTTAAGCCTTGTTGTTACTGACATTTATTTGCGTGAACTTCAGTAACAGAAGAATGTAATAAAAGCAGTCCCCGAGTTACAGACATCTGACTTGTGGATGACCTTATAGATAAGAACGGGCTGTCGCAATGTCAAAAATAACGTGAAAATAAATAAAAATCTTTAAAGCTGCCTAAATCTAAACCTTAAAATAAAGAATTTTGTTGTACTTTCCTTTTCCCTGTTTTCCTCGTTCGTGAAGCTGCTCACATGTCTTGTTAGAGCAGTTACTTCTGCATTCATGGAGAACAAGAGATCCAATTGTGAGATTGTTATGTTGACGATCTGGTTGGTCAAGACTGCTGGCTTGTATAGTCCACAGTACTGAAGGAGTTACTGTACTGTAGAGTAGAATGGGCAAATGACAATGAAGCTCACTAGGGTCTAGGTGACAGTAGGAGGTCTGGAAGTTCAAGAAAAAGTGGAAAACATTTCTGGGTGTGCCTGTAGTACAGAAATGTGAAGTGAAACTTAAAAAGAGATAAGTTAAATATATTGTTTTTTGTATGGGATGTTCTGCTGTACTGTATTGTATTGCAGTACAGTACAGTAGAACGTTCCATGTACGTGTTTCAACTTGCATACAAATTTGACTTAAGGAGAGACTAAAAAATGGATCTTGTCCTTAACCTGCGGACTGCCTGTACATTTTTCCTATAGACTATAGGAAACTGAAAGTACATCTCCAGAGAGCTCTAACAGATGTGTGTGTGTGTGTGTGTGTGTGTGTGTGTGTGTGTGTGTGTGTGTGTGTGTGTGTGTGTGTGTGTGTGTGTGTGTGTATATACCAAGTCAGTCTTTGTATGATTTGACATGTGAAAGTACACCCACTTATGTCACGTATTTAAAAATGTTATATGCATGGAAAGACTAAGCATCTTAGTGTTATTTTGATTTCCACAAACTGTTTTTTAACAGAAAGTCTGGCCAAGTATTTTTAAAATATAGACATTACTAGAATATTTACAAAATTATTCATGCAGTTAAAAATACGAGAAAGGCTGTATATGAGCTAAAGTGGGAGTTGTCTGTTGTTTTGCTCACTGCTGATTCTGAAGTGTGCCGTACTGAAAATATGATTACTGTAAAAGGGTGGTTCATTACATGGGACTGCCAGTGATATGTTACATGTGCCAAGTTGAAAAATACATTGCATGCTTTATCTGAAAAATGTACTTGGTATAGAAAAAAGGGGTATCTGTCACTGGAAATACAATGGATATAAAAAGTGTACACACCCCTGTTAAAATGCCAGGTTTTTGTGATATAAAAAATAAAAGACTACAATAAATCATTTCAAAACTTTTCCCACCTTTAATGTGACCTATAACCTGTACAATTCAATTGAAAAACAAACATCTGTTTGGGGAAAAAATATAAAAAATTAAAAACGTACAATAAGTTAATACTTCGTTGAAGCACTTTTTGATTTAATTACAGCATACAGTCTTCTTGGGTACACACCTGCTATCAACTAAAGAGACTCTGATTAACCCCAAATAAAGTTCAGCTGTCCTAGTAGGTTTTCCTGACATTTACTCAGTTGCCTGCTAAAGCAAATGCCATGGTTCTCAGAGACGATCTCATTGTTGAAATATCAGTCAGAAGGGTACAAAATAATTTCCTCAGCATTGGATATATCATGGAACACAGTGAAGACAGTCATTAAAAAGTGGAGAAAACATGGGACAACAGTGACATTGCAAAGAAATGGACGTCCCTCCAAAACTGATGAAAAGACAAGGCAAAAACTGGTCAGGGAGGCTGCCAAGAGACCTATAGTAACACTGAAGGAGCTGCGGGAATGTCTGGCAACTACTGGTTGTGTACTACATGTGACAACAATCTCCCATGTTCTCCATACGTCTGGACTAAGGGGTAGGTTTGCAAGATGGAAGCCTTTTCTTACACAGAAAAATACCCAGGCCTGGCTAAAATTTGCAAAACATTACATAGTCTCCAAAAAGCATGTGGGAAAACATGTTATGGTCTGATTAGACCAAGGTTGAAGTTTTTGGCCACAATTCCAAAAGGTACGTTTGGCGCAAAAATAACACTTCACATCACCAAAAGAACACCATCCGTACGGTGAAGCATGGTGGTGGCAGTATCATGCTTTGGGGTTGCTTTTCTTCAGCTGAAACTGGGGCTTTAGTCAAGGTGGAGGGAATTATGAACAGTTCCGAATACCAGTCACTTTAGGCCCAAAACCTTCAGGCGTCTGCTAGAAAGCTGAAGATGAAGAGGAATTTCATCTTTCAGTACGACAATGACCCCAAGCATACATCCAAATCAAAAGAATGGCTTCAGAAGAAAATTAAAGGTTTGGAATTGCCCAGCCAGAGCCCATACCTAAATCCAATAGAAAATCTGTGGGATGACCTGAAGAGGGCTGTCCACAAGAGATGCCCTCGCAATCTGACAGATTCGGAGTGGCTTTGCAAGGAAGAGTGTGCAAATATTGCCAAGTCAAGATGTGACATATGCTGATAGACTGCTACCTAAGAAGACTGAATGCTGTAATTAAATCAAAAGTTGCTTCAACAAAGTATTAGTTTAAGGGTGTGCACACATATGCAACCAGCTTCTTGTACGTTTTTTATTTTTTATATTTTTCCCCCCTAACAGATTTGTTTGTTTTTCAATTGAATTGTACAGGTTATGGGTCACATCAAAGGGGGGAAAGTTTTGAAATGATATATTGCGGTCTCATTTTTTATATCCTAAAAACCTGGCATTTTAAAAGGGTGTGTGCACTTTGTATATCTACTATATTTGCTGAAACATACCATATGTTGGGATACTGTCAATTTACAGTTTGAATGTTGCAGAAAATGCCCTTCTGAAACAAAAGATTTGTTTAGTGGACAGAAGGAAGAAAAAGAGAACCAGGATACTCCAGTTCAACAAGTAGATGTGATCCATACAGCAGTATAGTGTATGGCACAAACATGAGAGGAGGTAGAACAAAAAGTGAGTAGGGAATCTGATTCTGACATAGAAAGGCATGGTAACAGATTTGGAGCTCCTTAGAGCTCAGAATATACATGTACACAATTACTCGGGGGTAAAGAAGAGATACTATCTTCTGGGGACAGGTTTCATAAAAGAATATGGATAAAAAGGAAAGAAAGATCATATGGGGAATTAAATGAAAATCCTGTCAGTAAATTTTAATAGCTTGAATGAAACAGCAAATAACTACTATAACAAATTAGGTTAAAGAACAGAAATGTAGTATGCTAACAAGACATGCATTTTTAGGGTAAAAGAGGTCACAAGTGACACAGGTGTTTTACTTTGGCTTCAAAGAATGCACATGAGCTTTGCTGCGAGTAGCACAAGATAGTGGACTAAAAACTATATGACTAGAGTTTTAAAACAGAGCAGGGCAGTATATGTAGACTGTAAGATTAAACAAAAATAATTACAATTACTTATGTACAGGTAGAAATGACAGAGACAGAAGAGTAGGCAATAAGAAAAGGAGTAGGATGTAAGGTAAATAAAATAACTGTAGAAATCTAAGAATGAGAGAGGAGGTAAAAAACAAAACAAAACAGAGGCACTGATTTCTTGATAAATGAACAGTGGAAGAAGAGTCAAAGTTATTAGTAGGGAATATTTTTCTGATCTTTAAATAACAGTAGATCGCCACAGTGGTGCAGCAGTTAGCTTTGTCGCCTCACAGCAAGAGGTTCTCCTGTTCAATTCTCGGCTGGAGCGCCATCTGTGTGGAGTCTGCATCTCCTCCCCGCAGTCAAGTTATATTTAAAGATATGCAGGTAGGTGCATGCATGAATGGGTGTGCCTTCTTTGAAGGTTGGGCATTGGGCTGGCAACTCAGCACCATAAAAATCCACTGCCAATCATTAGCGGACCGGAGTTCCTCTGTGGTGACCCCTAACCGGGAAAAGCCAAAAGACATTACTAGAATATGGTAGTTAAAGTCCAAGTATCAACGATGTTTTAAGGAAGAAACTAAGAGATTATTTTATTAGATAATGGAATGCAGGAATCACATAAAAATTAATGGGATGTCAGAATTTAAAGGCATTAAAGAATGTCTTCTTCTTCTTCTTTCAGCTTTTCCTGGTTAGGGGTTGCCACAGTGGATGATTTGTCCGCTCATGATTGGCAGTGGAGTTTTACAGTGTCGAGTTGCCAACCCAGCGCCCAACCTTTCACAGAAGGCACACACATGCACACACACTCTCACCTAGGGCCAATGTAGAGTGTCCAATCCACCTACAGCATGTCTTTGGCATGTGGGAGGAAACTGGAGCACTCAGAGGAAACCCACGCAACCACAGGGAGAACATGCAGACTCCACACAGAAGGCACCCCAGCCAAGGATCGAACCGGAAAACCTCTTACTGTGAGGTGGCAATGCTAACCACTGCACCACCGTGGCCGCCCAAAGGCATTAAAGAATGTAGCTATGTTAATTTCATATAGAAGACAAAGCAAACTGGTAACGAACAAGATTTATAGAAACTGCATGATATTAATGATTATGGATGAGAACTGGACAACAGAATAATAACAAAATTGTCTGAATTATGGAAAGAAAAAAACTACACAATCTGAGACAACAATTTAATCATATCACGAAAAAAGAAAGTTATTCCGATGTTATGTAATTTTATACTAAATTCACACGAGGTCATGATTACTTAAAGGAAATTACAAACTGTTTCTGGTTATTTCTTATAGAAATATAAAATGGGAAGACATGAAAGTGTAGGATAGATAGAAGTGGTTGCACAGTTTCAATAACAGAACAGGCTCTTAGGGAATTAGCAAGAATACAACATTTGGTTTGGATGGGGTAGAATATGATTTCCATGTCAAAACTGATTACATGAAGAAAATGGTTTTAGCTGAGGTGTTTATTGAATGGCTGAAACATATGGGGGAAGGATGAGGAAGGAATGACTTAAAAAAGAAGACAGGAGACAAATTCAAAACTGGAGACCCATTTCTCTTTTAAGGCTGGATTGATGTTGAGCACAAAAGGATCTGAATAGAACAGAATAGAAGGAAATGACATGCGCACTTTTAAAAAATGATGGCAGGAACTAGAAATAAAAATGTCATTACAAATGCTTTAAGGTGTGTAGAAGTTGTGGAGTTCATTTAAGTGCTTATATCTAAGCACTATTACAACAGTAAAACATTAAACAAAACAGGCTAATGTAGTAAGCGAGAAAATAGTATGTTCAGGGCTAAACGTCATGCACAAGGTCAAAAGGTAAGATTTGTATGAGCTTTTGAAACCATCAAACGTTGGCATTGTCCTAAGTTACACCAACAGGAAGTTCCAAAAACACAGCCCCTGATACACAAGGGAACCACACCCTTAATGTATCTAGCCACGCCGTAAGAACCTCAAGCATTTTGTAGCTGGATGAACGAAGAGTGCCAGCAGGCTAATACCAGTTCCCTAAGATAAGGGGGCCCAAGTTGTGAAGGGATAAATAAACTAGGATGAGGATTTTATAGGTGATGTGAGGCCAAATAGATAACCAGTGCAGTCTCTGCAGCACTGACATAACAGAACAATATCTAGATACCCCAGTCAGTTGCTGGATGGCTGAGTTCTGTACCAGCTGTAGTCAGTCAGCTTAATGTTTGGTACCCTCAAGAAAATGGCACTGCAGTAATCCAGACATGAAGAAAGCAGATCATGCAAAACCTTGAATAAAGCAACAGCTATATTAAGATGCTTAATCAGTGAGATGTTCCTCAGATGATAACAAGAGGCTATGATGATGAGAGAAACCTGGTCCTTGAAAGAAAGCTGCTTGTTAAATATCACACTAGAGTCTGCACCTCAAAGACAATGTCCAGCTTGTCAGCATTATAAGTAACATCTAGTGACAGAACCAAGCTAAGGAATTACACATGGTGGCATGAATGTTTTTTGTGATTATCTTTGTGGCGTTAAGTTTTAAAGTGGTTATTAATTACCCAAATATGAAGGCATTCCAAATATGAGCCAAGTTTATTTAGAGTAGCCACAGAGTCTTAAAGGACGTCAAGGTATAGTTGTGTGTTATCAGCATAAGAACAGAACTGTAGACTTTCCCTTCAAATAACATCAACAAGTCAAAACCTATATACATGGTAAACAAAAATGAACCTAGAATGGAACTTTTTGGCACCCCACATTATCAGAAAATATGTTGAAAAAGTGTTTACTCCAGACACAGCACACTGATATGACCAGTGAGATGGAAGGCAAACTACTGTCATACAACTAACAAGATACAGCAATAACAGAGCAATCAGTCCAGTAAAATATTGTGGTCTATTGAATCACAAGTGGAGAACAGATCTAAGAAAAGCAAGAAAGTAACATTGCTGCTCTCTTGCTTCTAGGAGGTCATTAACTACTCTAACAAGGGTGGTCTCAGTATTATGCCTAGACTCAAATCTAGACACAAATGGAGCACAGATTCCAGTAACACTCAAAGATCACTCCAGTTGCACTAGACCTTTTCAAGGGCCTTATTAACAAAAGGCAGATTGGAAATACAATTGTAATTACCCCAACTGTTGTCATCCAACCCTGACTTCTTCAAAATAGGAGTATACAAAGCCTGTCTCAAGAGATATGGTGGCAGTCTTTAAAAGGATCAGACCTAAAAAAATACAGCCAAGATGTAACAGGCCTGATTGGGCAGAGCTCCAGTCCACATGTGGGTAAATGCATACTGGAAAACGGTAATAAAACTGCAATAATCAAGTAGTTCAAACTCAGATCAGGAAAAAGACTTTTTACACTGAATGCGAGTGTACTGCTAACGGCAGACCTGATGGAGACAAGCTTGGAAAAGTATCTAGTAGGAAGCTCAGATAGATTACTAAGCCTATTTACTAACCAGCAAGAGTGCTAAAGATCAACTGGTAGTCACTAGAGGACAGGGCATGAAGGAAGAATATTTAAATACTGCATATACCAGAGAAATAAGAATGAAATAACTGCAAAGAGATAAGAAAATGCTGGCAAAATGGACAAGTATCCCAAAAAAAGAACTGAAAATGGAGAGATTGCACAGGACTGCATGGTGACCAGGGAAAAAAGAGGCCTGCAGACTGTGGCCGACATTTGTGAGATTTATTTCATATGAGATAAAACAGAAACTGTTGCGTGAGGTGTGATAGCTGAGGAAAGCAGTAACTCTCAAACCCCCAAACATCTCCAACGCCCAAGTGAGAACTGCTCTCTCCAAAGCAAAAAACACAGCATCCATGGGACCTGATGGTGTCCCCGGCTGTGTGCTCCACGAACTCAACGAGGAATTAAACCCACAGCTAGGACAGCTGTTTAATCATAGTCTTATCTCTGGATACCTGCAACTGTGGTCCCACTTCACAAAGGCGGTGCCTCCACCGACCCTGGAAATTACCGGCCCATTAGCTTGACAAGCCTTATCTGCAAAGCCATGGAGAGGATCATAATGGACCTCATAAATAAAGACATAGGGAATTTGCAGACTTTGGATCCATCCCAGTTTGGCTTTGTCAAAGGCAGATCATGCCTTCTAAACTTGGTTGACTTTTTCAAACAGTCACCAAAGCCATTGATGAGGGAAAGGAAGTCCATACAGCCTACCTCGATCTGGCGAAGGCCTTTGATACAATACCCCACGGTATCATTGAAAAACTCATCAGCTTAAATGTTAACCCATACATCACAAGATGGGTTGCAAACTGGCTGAGTGACAGAACCCACAGGGTCAGAGTTGCTGGCGCCATGTCAGACTCAAAGCCTGTCACAAGTGGTGTACCACAGGGCTCAGTCCTGGGCCCACTCTTGTTTGGCATCTACTTTTCCGGAGTACAAGCAAACACAAGAGGGTTATGGCTGACAAAGTTTGCAGATGTCTGCAAACTTGGCGCCATAGTAGAAAACACATCTGACACAGATATCCTTCAGAAGGGTCTCACAGAAACAGATAACTGGTGCCAGAGCCATGGCCTAAAGTTAAATGCCAAAAACTGCATAGTCATACCCTTCGGGAAAAACAAGGTTACCCCTAGCTACCAAATAGGTGGCAATCCACTGAGTACAGAAGAAGTTATCAGGGACCTGGGGACCCAGGTTGATAGTAGTCTGTCATTGTAGTTAGGAAGACCTTCTACATTGCCCACCTTATCATGAAGGGATTCTCATCTAGATCAAGGGAGGTCATAGTCTCCCTATACTCATCACTCATCAGACCAATGATTGAGTACAATGCCCCATTCGGAATGTATCTGACCCGACACTTGCAGCAGCTGGAGAGGCCACAAAAGTTCCTCACCAAAAGGATAAAGGGTCTGAAACATCTGTCCTATGCTGCCCGACTGAAAGAACTCCAGCTCTATTCAGTGCTCAGAGGTGACCTTTGCCTAACATACAAGGCCATGTCAAACCCAGATTTGATGAATATGCTTCACCTCAAAAATCTAGATCCGTCAGAGCCACAAGGGCGGAGACTTAAACCCATTAACAGGACGTGCTGGAGGGATAGATTCATCACCCAAAGACTCCTATGCTGTGGAATAAAATCCCGGTATATGTGAGGCAGAGCACCTCGCTGGCCTTGTTCAAGAGAAATCTTGACCAATGGATGGGAGATCGCAGATATACCCCAGGGATTACCTCAGTGTCACTGCTCAACAGAGGCACAGCAAAATAATGGGTATAGTTCCCCATACTAAAGGGGTGGCGTAAGCCACAAAACTATGGGCTAGGCTTGTAAATGCCCTCGGGCAGATAGCCTAGTATGAACCTATGAACCTATGAACCTATGAACTGCTAATGGAGAAAAGGGAATGTTCTTCACATTGATCACTGCTCCAGTAACCTAAGCCATATGAGTTATATGACGCATAGAATATAACAGCCGGCCAGCTTCCACATGCCCAAAATGTTTAGTCAGCTTAAGCTAAGCTAACTAAAAAGGTAGGTTTGTGCAACAAGCCCTCCATAAGAGTGCTACTTTACAGACATTTGAGGAATGACGGTTGGTTAAAGCTGCTCTATTGGTGGACAGATATGTTTCCTTCAGGAAACCTTCCACATTACTTTTAAAGTTGTTTAAACAATGTTCTTTTTTTTCTGAAAAACAACTACTGTTAAGGAAAATTATTTTTCTTGACTATCTTGTTACGTATATTAAATGGGAATGACCTTTTTTGCTTCTGTGGTAAAAAGTTGTCAAAAGTTATTGAAAACTACATGTTTTTGTGAAAAACTGTTTATTTTACTTTTGTGTGATGGGTTATGGAAAGTGTTTAAAGTGCTTTTTACTGTGTTTTTTGTGGGAAAAATTTACTTTTTTTTTTTTTATTACTTTTTAGTTGTAATGACTATTGTTGATAAGCTTCCCCAGGAAACAGGCAGCTTTGTTCGGCTTAACGACAGAACCAAGTAACTGTCCAGTTGGACCTTCTTCCAGCCACAAAAAGAAAAAAAGTTAACTAAGCCTTTGCCATCACAGCAGGCTGGCAGTTTGCCACAGATGCTGGTGGGCAAGTCTACGCTGGCCAAAGCTGATTCCTCAGACCACTCATCTTTGTCTTCAGACCCTCTGGTGTTGTCCATACAGCCACCATGGAGCAGGGATTAGCCATGTTCTCTGTGGCTGTTGGAGTCCCCTCAGAGAGCAAGGGAGAGCCACCCTTGTTGGTCATAGGAGAAAGGGAAAGGAATGTGCCCCTGGTTACCCAGAATGTAGTGCCCACCCCTGGGGAAGCTACTGTTAGCAGTACTTGTCTGTTTGCCCCAAATATCCTGTCAAAAAGAGATATAAATCTAAACATTTAACTTCTCCCGTGTAAGTTTCTTTGGATTTGGCTCACGCTGTTTTGCAGAATTTATTTCCAGAATGAGCCATTGTTCACAGTGGGAGAACACTGAATTTTCTCAGTCGCTTAGAAAATACTATGAATTGCTACAACTGGAATTGGGAGCATATCAAGGCGAATAAAAGTACAAGGTCTCTGGGACAAGGAAAAACAGACAAAAACATATAAACATAAAATAGATGCAAGCTCTTGTAAAAGCTGACAACACTCTGAAACATCTATGAACCCCAGGACCTCTTCAGGTAGTCACAGACAATACCACAGTGATGTGGTACATAAACAAGCAAGAGGGAAACGGATCTTACTCCCTTTGCAGACTAGCCACATTAACATGGGGTGTAGCTTTATACCATAATCTCACTCTACAGGCATCAAGGCAGGACCAAGACAGTCTCATAAATGAGAACTGAACCAAGAAGTCTTCCAAATTTGATTCATCTGTAGTACATTCCTCAGGTAGAACTTTTTGACTACTCTCTAAACAATCCACTGACAAAATTCTTTTCCAGGACTCCATGCAAGAAGGCCTGGAAGACAGATTACTTTTCTTTTCCTTGGATAGGAATGTTCCTGTATGCTTTTCTACCCCCTCCACTGATATCCAGGGTAGTTCTGAAGATTCAGAAGAAGAAATCTCCATAGATCACTGTGATAACTCCCTTATGGACCAGGCAACAGTAGATCTGATATCTGTTTTTATCTGATTCAACTTTTGGGGCTTTGCCTCAGCAACTTAAACTCTTTAGACCCAGGCCTCTTACCTCAGACCTCATTAGCCACTTCAACTGGATGGTTGCAGTGGTTCTGAGTTAGTTTTTTGTGGATAAGTTATTTTTACTTTCTAGTTCCATTTATTCTTTATTATAACTTTTTTACTTTTTCTTCTGTTTTTTTTCTCTCAATATATGTGTGTGTGTGTGTGTGTGTGTGTGTGTGTGTGTGTGTGTGTGTGTGTGTATATATATATATATATATATATATATATATATATATATATATATTTATACACACACACACACATACATATATATTTTTCTTCAACTTAAGCCAATTACCTTTCTATACTAGTAGGTTATAGTTACAGTAGTTATTTATACAGTAGCTTTTTTTTCTTTTTGTGTACTTACAGTTAGAGTAAGCATTTCAGTTTAATTAAGATTAGTAGAGTGTCCAGACCCACAACATGTCAGACAAAAGTTTTAAGAAGTGTGGGAAGTTTGGCAACTGAATCCCTCCACAGGACTCTCACTCCCTGTGCATATATTGTTTGGGAGCAGCGCACCTGGATACAGAATATGAAGCCTGTGCTTTGTTTAGTTATAAAGCTCTTCAGAGCAGGGGATACAAACTAAGGGGCTCTTTCCATCTACTTCAGGGTCTTCTGTAGTTTCTCCCACAGCTCTAAGATATAGATATAGAAAGAGAAGGAAAAAATACAAAGGTAAAGAAGGTCCAAAGTAGAAGGAGCCATTTAAAGACAAGACTCCTGAGAGGGGCATTAAAAAACAAAAAATTGTCTTTAGATACCACAGTCTCAGTGGGTTCGGTGCCAAAAATACCAAAGTCTTCGGATCAGAAATCTTGGATCTGGTCTCCATCTTGGTCGAGGCTTTTCACTCCAGATCCAATCAGCCCTTGACTCCATCCCCCATTTCTGTAACAATGATCCAGGGCTTCGTCATTTGATTCTTCTAGGTCTGCCCATTCTTCGAGGAATCTCATTGAAGCTGATATAACAGATTGATGTGGAAATTCCTATGGACACAGATATAGTTGGGGGTCCTCCTAACCCCTTCCCCTCGGACAGAGCCAGGAACTTCATCATTGACCCTTCCCTGTTCAACTCTGTTGCAGGTCCATCCTTCAGAACTGATGCACTTGGATCTGAAAATCTCTGGAGCAACTATGTTGACACCAATAGTGCCATCCATTTCAGTTACGACTTTGACCTGGTCTCTCTTGAGGCAGAGCCTCTCAGATCAAGATTACAGTCAGAGTCAAAGCTTTAGAGCTGATGTTTGAGGACAGGATTGAACTTGGAAATTGTCAGAGTCATCCCTTCCTCTCAAAGAGTTGGCTGTTGATAGCTCAGCTCCAATGTTGGCCTTGGAGCCGGAAGGGTTTGGGCTTCAGGGTCTCTTTCTGTACCAGCGTGTAAAGATACTTTCTCAGCTCCTATCTCTTCCTATGCCTTCAAGGCCTTCCATTTAGGTCATCTCACATTCAGGGGAACAAGTGCCTCCATCCTTTTCAGATCTGACCCAACCTCAAAATTATTCTGCTCTGGAATCCGCTCTTGCTTGTCGACAGGGACAGCCAGTATCCAAAAATCTTGGGGAAGTAATCTCTTTGAATTCTCAATCTGATTCAGATCCATTGTCAGATATCCCCAACAACAGGTACACAGAAAGTGATTTACAAATGGAAGCACTTGGATTCATCAATAGAATCAGTTACAGAGGACACAGATTTGGAAGAAGGGGAAGGTTCCCTGAGATTCCCCTTTGGAGAAATTCTAAAACTGGTAAAACAAAAAGGGGGCTCATCCAAAGATATCCTTCCCCCTGGAAGAATCTGTATTCCTGGATACTTTTGGAGCTGGCTCTTCTACATCCTGGGTGGTCCCTCCCCGCAATGCCCTTATTGATCTAGTGGCTGAGTGAGCCTGGAAGGAGCCTGATACAGCAGTCAATACCCAAGAAATCTGACAGGATTGTGGTGGTGACAAAAGACAGACCACTACAGTAAGAGTCCCCCATGGATGCCATGGTCTTCGCAGCAGCCACAAAAAGGAATTCTCAGAGGAGAGTTAGACTGGCCACCCCCTAACAGGGAGTCCAGGACCTTGGACAGATTTGGAAAACAGACATATGCTTCAGCGACTTTTTCCCTGAGAGCACTGAATTACATGGCCCATATTATTTAGTTCCAAAGAGATTTGATCAAAGAGATCACCGATTCTCTTTCAGGTAATTTGATGATTGATATCCAGAAGACAGTGCAAGCTCAGCTTTTCTACCTTGTCTTCTATTTCAAATGTCTCCATGCATCTGCTTTCAAATGCAGCTGATGGAACAGCAAGAGCAACAGGTACTGGTATAGCCTTATGTCGCCATGCCTGGATGTGATTTTATGATTTTGTGGAGGGCTTTAAGATGTCGTTCATCAGTGCTTCTTTTGATGGTACTACATTGTTTGGCCCAAAAGTTAAGGACACACTAACAAGAAGTGAAAAAGATGGTACGACTCTTTCTGTCATTGAAATCTGTTTCCCCACTCCTGTGAGAACCTTCTCCAGGAATTAGTGAAGAGGGAAGAAAATGTGGTTCCTAAAATTACAAGGTCCTACACCCAGGAAGCTTCTTTGGACAGATCTCTCCATAACAGAGCAGGTAATTTCAATGAACACTGCCCAGAAAAAGGAGAAGCGGATCACAAAACCAATTATTCACAGACCCTTTTCTAAGAAATCCTTCCAGCACTCCTGAATGGTTGCCTGACTGCTGCACTCTGGAGGCAGTTGGGTCCACCTGTCCCTGCACCCTCAAAACTAGTGAGCCATCACTTCAGATTCTTGGGCGTTACGGATAATAACATGAGAATACTCAATACCATTTCTAACAATGCTACAGGCAAAAGCAAGTATTCCTTTAGTGCCACCCAATTAGTTGGCATCTACAACAGTAGAAGTAAACAAGCTGTTGAGAAAAAAGTCATCCAGCAGGTCCTATCAGACTAGACAGGATCTGGAGTGTACTCTAGGTTCTTTTTAGTTCCAAACAAACAGGAAACCTATGGCCAGTATTTGACCTAAGCTATTTAAACCAATACATGAAACAGGCAAAATTCTAGATGGTCACAATTCAGTCCATTTTGCCTCTACTCAGACAGGATGGCTGGATGTGTCCTGTCAGTCTCCTGCACCAATCCTTTTCAGTTCAGAGTTCTGCCCTTTGCACTTACCACAGCCCCCATGTGTGTTTACTAAATGCGTGGCAGCAGTAACAGCCCGTCTCAGACTGCAAGGGTTTTGTTCCTGTACTTAGATGACCATTCTGACCAAGGATCTACTAATTCTACAAAGGGACATCAACTACTTCACTGTCTGGGTGTTGTGGTGTACAGACAGAAGAGCAAATTGCATCCAACTCAGAATCTAGACTATCAGATCCCAGCTAAACACCACAACTCAGATAGCCATCTTGCCTCTGCATAGTGTTCATTCAGCCCACCAAGTGGCATTACAAGTATTAGCCAATCCATCCTCTCCAGCTTGCTTAATTCTGAAACTCCTAGGGCTGATGGCCGCAACCATCATTCTTGTTCCTATGTCAAGATTTTATATGAAGGCTCTGCAGTGGACTCTCTCAATTCAGTGGTCTCAGTGTTATCACCCCCTTAATACCCCAATCATGTTAAAGTGTGCAGAGCCCACACAGAATGGTGAGTCACATCAGCAGCATTGACAACAGGTCATCCATTCTCTCCTATCTCCCGTATGGCAGTAGTTACTATGACCTCTTTCCTTTTAGGGTCAGGGGTATTATGAGGAGAAAATGGTTCAAGGTACATGGACATCCTTAGAGACCAATCTCCACATCAGTCTTCTTGAAATGAGAGCAGTCCTTTTGGCATTGCAGGCATTTCAAGACTGTTTTTCCCAGTGGGTGCAATTGCACTCCAGACAGACAACATGTCTGTTATCTGGTACATCAACAAACAGGTGGGAACCAGATCTTACCCACTGTGTTGGAAGGCCATGAGTGTTTGTCAGTGGACAATGTCTTCTCGCTAACAATGCATATCCTGGGGACTTCCAGTGTATTAGCTGACAGATTGAGAAGGTGCATTCTTTTGCCTCATGAGTGGTCCATCAGTTCAACAGTGGTGAACAAAATCTTCCATTGCTGGGGTCACCCTTGCTGTGATCTGTTTGCCTCATACCTCAACAACAAATGCAGCAGTTCTTTTGCCCTGATCTCTCCATAAAGACAGTCACCGAGGGATGCTGTGATCTACAGTTGGTCCCCAGGTCTCATTTATGCATTCCCTCTGTTTCCCCTAATTATGAAATTCATTCAGGAAGCCAGAAGGGTTAAGGCTAAGGTAATCCTAACTGCCCCGCACTGGCCTAGACAGGTTTGGTTCCCATATCTTTGGTCTCAGCTGCTCATTCTACCCTGAACTCTGGCTCCTAGGCTGGATCTGAGATCTCATCCTTCTGGGCATCTTCTCCCGGACCTTAACTCCCTGACATTAAACCATGTGGTTACTCCAGTTCTAACAATGGCCAGGGATGCCAGGTTTACAGAAATTGTTGTTTATATTCATTTTGCTTCAGAAAAATCTAGCAACAAAAAAGTGCATCAAAGTTAATGGAAAAGATTTTCTTATTTGGCTATAGGGCAAAGATTTAGACGCTTTCTCAAACCACCTTCCTTCTGTTCTAGAATTCCTGTTTGAACTATTCCAAAAAGGTTCTAGTTTTTCAACAAAGTTCAACTGGCAGCCATTTTCAATTTTCACATAGGCCATAACAAGACTCTTAGCTTTGTTAAAGGTGTCTAAAGCTTTCTTTAATGGAATTTTCTTCTTCGCCCTCCAATCTGAGATCCTGTCCCATCATGGGATATCACAGTGATGCTTCAAGCTATCACACAGTCCTCATTTGAGCCAGTAGGTTCAGTGGATCTTAAGTCCTTAAAATGGAAAACAATATTTTTAGTGGCAGTCACTTCTGCTAAAAGGATTCCAGAACTTCAAGCTCTCTTATCTAAGCCACCTTAGTTTTTCATAAGGACAGAGTTTTTCTAAACCAAATCTGTCTTTCATCCCTAAGGCGGCATCAGAACCCATCATAAACCAAACCTTCAGTTTGCTTCTGTTCTTTATATAATACTCTAATAAATGAGAATATGCATTACATTTACTTGATGTTCGTAGACAACTTAGATTTTATTTACATAGAACTAAGAACTTTAGGAAATCAGACCAATTATTCATTGCATTCTTGAAATATAAGGTAGGACAAGGAATTTCTAAGATCACCCTTTCAAAATAGCTGTCAAGCTGTATATCCTTTGTTAATGAGAAGTCAGGTTTAAACTTGTGTAAAAAAATGACAGTTCATTCCACAAGAGCAGTTGTGACTTCTACAGTTTTTCAACCCCATTTTTCGATTGATGAGATTTATGCAACTGCTACATGGTCTGCAGGGCACACTTTTGTGTCCCACTATAAACTGGGTGTACAGTCCAGAGCTCATTCCTCCTTTGGCTCTAATGTTCTTAAGAACATCCTTCCATATGTCTACCCTGGAAATCATGCAGCAAGGGATTCTGTCCGAAAGGTTGAAATCAGACAAAAATGGACAACAATATATGTGAAATGTATGTACTTACCATAACAATATATCTTGGTTATTCTATTTTCATCTGGTTCAAAATCCCTACCCACCAACACCCTTCCAAATTATCACTTTCAGCTTCTTGGAGAATGGGTAGCATCTCTGGGAGACTACTTGTCTATAACCACAATAGATTAGTTAATATGCTATCCATTTGCTATCCTTGTCCTTCCCTTCTTGTTGAATTATTTCTTATGTATCTTTAGTTTTATTACTTATTAGGTATATTTTCACATGGGGCAAACTTAATCTAAGGTAATTTGACCATTGAGAGGGAATTATGGGTAGGGGAGGAGTCAGAGCCATGGATTTGAAGGTTTGAAGGCAACAAGGCCAGATATATGAGTCTCAAAGGTTGAACTAGCTGAAAATAAGACAACAGGGATATACTTCTGTCTCCCTTCTTTTTGGAATTGGCCAGAGGCACTTACCATAAGCTTTCTCACAAACTAGATTAACTCCTGCAAGAAAAGGGGATATTTGATACATTTGACCCACAAAAAACTGATTGCCTGTATGATGGGGGTCATACCTTTTAAGCACGTTTTCTGAGGATGTGCAGCAAGTACTAATGAAGGCGAGAAATCCTGCTACTAGAAAATCGTATAAAAGCAAAAGGAAAATGGTTTCTAGTTGGTGCCAACAAAACAACCAGCACCCAGTCAAGGCTGGTGTTTCTCTGGTTTTATAGCAGTTGTCTTGAGTTACTATCTTTTGGCCTGTCTTACGGCTCTCTCGAGGTTCATTTGTTAGCCATTTCATCATGTCTGCAAATTAATCTCCCTCTTTCAATGCACTCTTGTGTGAAAATGTTTTTGAAAGGGGTGCTACATAAGAAGCCTCGCAGAATAATGGTGTCTCCTCCTTGGGATCTTAATTTTGTATTAAAGAAGTTAACACTTGCTTCATTTGAACCAATTTATTTGGCTGACTTGACGTTTTTAACATGGAAAATATTTTTTTGATTGCACTGACCTCTGCAAGAGGAGTATCTGAGTTGCAACCACTTAATGGTGGGGTTAACCTTATCTAATTTTTCATAGAGATAGGATTTTTATGTCTAAAGTGGAATCTGTGCTTACTTTAAGCCAAACTATCCACTTCGTTTTTTCTTGTGTAAGAAATTTTATTTCATACCTTGGATGTCCACAGACAATTCTAGTACTATCTTTACAGAACAAAATCTTTCAGAACTTCTGATCAGTTGTTCATTTCATAATGTAAGAAAAATGGACAACCTGGGTGAAAGCAGACTATTTCCAAATGTTTGTCTCAGGATATTGATTTTTTTACTCTCACCACAACAGAACTATTCTAGTCAGGGTCAAGGTGCCGTCTACCACAGCCTTGGCTTAATCTATAGCTTTTTTGAAATGATTAGAATCTAAGCATATTCTTGAGGCAGAAATGTGGCCTTCTGTGCATATTTTTACAAAGCTCTATAAACAAGATTCCTTTTTCAGGTCTAGGATAGGCTTTGATAGGACCATTCTCCAAGAGCTCCTGGACCATTCCTCATTCACCTTCTTGTTGTTCTAAGCTATGGTAATTTACACATTTAGCTCAGGATAGTAGAACTGTGATCAATAAGAACACAGTATAGTTGTGTAAGAAAACTTACCGTAACAGTAGATGTTTGAATGATCACTGCTGTAGTAGCCAATCCCTCTATTCCACTTCTTTTTGATGTGTTTTTTATGCTAGAGTTTGGACATGTAATGTTTTTCCTTTACTTTGCAAGGATTTCACAGTGCTTAGCCTCCCTGTCTCAGTTGATATAAAAGTTCTGAAGGGTTTGGCACCCAAATCTGACTTTTTATTAGCTCAAGTCTAGCTAACTAATGGTTTGGGCATGTGGAAGGTGCTCTGAGGCTTAGGAAGCTGACCAGCTGCTATATACTATGCAGGATATAACCTGTATATCTTAGGCTAAACAATTGTACTTTCTTTGATCAGGATTTCTACCTTAAGACTAGGAAAAAGGTGAAGTGCCTTTAAAACCAGTAATTTGTCAGTGTAAGGAGAAGAGCATGTGAAAGAGACTACTTTACCTGGATTTGTTGAAGATTTTTCTGCAGGGCATGGTCAAAACATTCTAAGACCTGCAGGCACCGAATTAGTTTTATTGAAGCATGCAAATCATTGGAGAGGACCAGAAAATAAAGGAGTTCGGAAGGAGATGGGGGCCTTGGGAAAGGAGATGGAAATGAGTAGCCTGGGTGATCAAAGAAGAGTGGTTCCTTCCATTATTTGCAGAGCTACTGATACTAAAAGAGAAGGTAAGGATCATCAGGGAGGCAAGAAGGAGGGCAATTGAACTGTTACAGAATTTGGGTTGAGAAGCGAGGGGACAGAATTTATTAGAAAGCAGACTGATTGATCCGAGTGGAATTTGATGTGACTGTTAAAAGGGTTGAAAGGAAGGCTAAGAATGGACTGAGATAACAGTGAACAGGACAGAGTCATATACACTTAAAGACATATAAGGACAATAGTTTAAGGGTATTCTTTTTTTTCCATTTTTCTTGTAGTCTTATTCTTTTCTTTAAAATGTATTCAAAAACAAAAGTTGTGACTGTTAAGAATGCACCAGGAAGCAACCCTAAGTAATGATGCACTATAGGTGCTGGAGAATAATGGGCTAACCCGACCACATACCCAGAATTGCAGAGGGGGGAAACATGTTAACTGTAAGTACGGCTTTTTTATTTCAATAAATAGTCTCTGAGAATGAACTAAACCTTATCTTAATTAGTCACACACCACCTGGGGGGTGGGGGTGGAAGACATATATAGTTCATAAAGGGAACCCATGGAAAAATGGGCAGGAAGGACAGAATAACAGTGGATGAAACTGTAGTAACATAAATGAATAGGCTGGGTAGGAGAACAGGGAAGTCTGAAGATGGTTCTGAGAGAAGACCGTCTGTCCAGTGAAATTTGAGGAGTGTGGAGTTGGCTGAACTGATTGAAGGATCAATGTGAAGAAAAATTCTCCCAGTAATGCAAGAATAAAACAAAAGAGAAAGTGGTAGTCATGGAGCAAATAGGGGTCTTAGTAACAACCTGCATATCATTGCTGGAGTCTTCCAGTGTCCCAACAGAGTTCTCTTCAAACTATCTGGAGATATACAGAGCGGAGTATATTTTTCTGGCACTTCAGAGTTGTGTACTGGTAATTGTTGTTTGACTAATTTTATATAATTGCTGGCTGACTTCAGAGTTGTGCCAATGTTATTTTTGTTTCACTGTATAGTTTTTCAGATCTCTGCTGAAGGTGTTGGTTTTCCCCATATCCACCGTCCCTATTCCTGTCTTGTAATTTGAAGGCTTTTGCAGTTGCCCGCCCCCACTGTAGATTTGATCTGGGACACTCCCCTCAGTTCCATCTCTTTACCTCATTCTACCTAATAGACTCCTTCTGCACTTGTTTTTAGTCATTTTTAATTTAATTGCTACATACTCAAGTGTGCTAGCTTGCACTGTGTTTGAATTGTTTTTATTGCTGTTTTAGCTACTTTTCTGTGTGTATGTATATATATATATATATATATATATATATATATATATATATATATATAAAATACCTTTCCTGTAACTAGTGTAGTCCAGATTCAGATTTGCTGTATCCAGGACCGTATGTAAGCTTCTGAGCCCCCAAGCTTTCTGTGTTGGAGGGAAGCCTTCTAGCTTATCAGTGGGAGTGTAAGAACTAGGTGACCTATCTACCACATAAAGAGTGGTTCTGGCCCAGAAATTGTATTTATTGGCCGTTTGGGCAGTTTTTCCATATCTCTCAACTTTCTGATTTAAAAGCCCGCATTTGCACTTGTTTCCCCCCTTTCCTGTAACTAGTTTAGTCCAGATACAGATTCTTAGCTTTCGCACTTGAATTTGCTTATTTGTGATCAGCACTTGGTCAAAACTTGTAAGCACTAAATAACCTACTAATTACTACAACACTCAACCTTCCTCATTACCTAGAGGAAAACAGATTTGGTACTTACTTTCCTCACTTGCTTAGAGAAAAACAGCTCTTGTACTCACTTTCCTCACTTATCTAGAGGAAAATAGTTTTTTTAGTCAGGCATGTCCAAGGGTCAGCTCCCAGTGTTCTCTCCTGTCTATCTGATGAATCTGGGCATCTTGGGGCAATGCAGAAATTGCCTCATGTACACGGTCAACCCTCTCCTCCTACCACCCAACACTACAACCTGTGAGAGATGCACTTATCTAGCCAAACTGGAGGTAAAGCTCTCTCCAATCAAGACTGAACTTGACAGTCAAGAGGAGAAGTTAAACACCTGCACCACACCACACTCATCACATAGTCTCACTAAATCTACACCACCAAAATCCACACATAGTAACACAAAAACATTTGCGGAGGCTCTCAATAATAATCTGTCTAAGCAACAGAAATTTGAGGAGTGTGGAGTTGGCTGAACTGAAACGCAAAGCAGAAACGCAAGCAGCCTCCATCCCCCAACATAACCCAAATGACACATAGCCCACAGACTCAGTATGCCACTCAACCACAGCCAATAAGGCAAAACAACGTACCCAACACACTAGTCATAGGTGACTCTATAGTCAGGCACACTGATGTCCCACTCACCAGGCTAAACAAGGAGAAGGTTACTGTCAACTGCCTGTCGGGTGCCAGGATCCGTTACATAACCCACGCACTCAGGTCACTCCACAAGTACAAATATGATTCTGTCATTGTCCATGTTGGTGTGAACGACCTGAGATGTACCTCCCTGGACTACATGAAAATAGACATGGAAGAGCTCTCTGATCTTGTAGCCCAGGCAGGTATGACCCTAGCCCTGAGTAGCATTCTGCCGTCACCCAGAATGATGCTGCAGTACAAGGACAAAATGATTGACTTCAACAATTGGCTAAGCTTCTGGTGCCATTCTAAAGGGATCCAGTATCTGTCTGCCTGGGATGACATGATCGACAGACCACGATACTTTGGCAGAGATGGCCTGCACCTGTCACCCTTGGGATTCCGGATACTGGCTAAGGTTCTTGCCGCCCCTATAGTGCCTTTTTAAGCAAGGTTCAAATGACGAATTCACCACCGTAACATGAACAGGCAAGCAAAAACTGAGGGTGATGTTACTCAATGGTAGAAGTCTAAATCTCAAAATACACTCACTTGAGGCACTCCTTAAAATGGAGAACATCAATATCTGTGCAGTGACTGAGACCTGGTTCAAGGATGCAGAGAGCACACCTGCACTACCAGGCTATAACTCTTACCACACTTTTCGGCCATGTAACCTGGACCGGAACACCAAAGGCGGAGGTGTGTCCATATTCATTAAGGATATCCACACCTCCAGGCTAGTTGCTCAGCATAATGCAGCCGAGGTTATCCAAGTGCAACTAATTCTGGGCAAAACCGCAATCCAAATTGTAGCTTGCTACAGATCACCCACCATGCCCCAGGATTCCCACTCCTCTTTTCTTGATGTACTGGAAAATATTAGGGTTCAACCAAACACCCTAATAATGGGCGATTTCAACTACCCCACCATTAACTGGGAAAACTACTCATGTACCAACTCCTTCGCTCAACGCTTTCTGAAATTCATAAACTCCAATGCCCTGGATCAACTTATCCACACCCCCACCAGGGGCAACAATATCCTAGATCTAGTCATTACCAACATGAGTGACCAGTGTTCCACACCTGAAGTCAACGCCTCATTGGTCCAATCCGACCATAAGCTAATTACCCTAGATATCCACATCCTGCCCCCACCCCCTATTAAGGAAACCATGGTAAAAAATTTCTCCAAAGCCAACTTCATGCTTCTTAAGACAGAAGCGGTGAACTTCATGACACCTATGCAGATGGACAATACAGTTACGACTACTGAATCCTACACAATTGCACTTTATAAGCACTTACATGAGTGCATGGATCATGCCATCCCAAACAGAACCAAGACACTATCCTCCAAAAAAAGGAAGCCAATCTGGTGGTCCCCTGCCATAAACAAACTGTACAACAGAAGGAAGAAACTGTTGTAAAAGAGGGTAAAATCCCATGAGTGGAGGAGCTCCCTAGTCAGCCTCAGTAAGAAGCTGCTATCCCTGATAAAATCCTCCAAGGCTAGTTACGAAAACAAAATCGCCACCAATTCTAAAGACAACCACAAAGCATTCTATAACTATGTCAAGAATCTCAATGGCAACACTCAGATCTGCTCTGAGTTACAGCACAATGGCACTAAATGTACAGACCCAGCTGATATTGCCAATATCCTGGCAGATGGGCTCTTTAGGGGGTGAGAGGTGGGTAAAGTTAGCACTGAACCTATCTCTATACCGGAAGAATGCTAAGTTTCTGTAATCACGACTGCACAGGTAAAAACGACACTCTCCAAAGCCAAGAACACAGCATCCGTGAGACCAGACAACGTCCCAGGCTGCGTTCTACATGAACTACAGAACAAACTGGCACCCCACCTAAGTACCATGTTCAATCATAGCCTCACCTCAGGCTTTGTGCCTGCTGAGTGGCGCACAGCGACGGTTATCCCACTCCACAAGGGGGAAGCCACCACAGACCTTGGGAACTACCACCCCATTAGCATGATGAGCCTGGTCTGCAAGGCCATGGAATGTATCATCATAGAACTTATAAACAAAGACATTGGTAATCTCCAAACTCTGGACCCCACCCAGTTCGGGTTTGTAAAAGGCAGATCATGTCTCATAAATCTGATAGACTTCTTTGAAGCAGTCACCAAAGCCGTAGACAAGGGTAAGGTGGTTCACACAGCCTATCTAGATCTTGCCAAGGCTTTTGACACCATCCTCCACTCTTGAATTATAGATAAACTCACTAAACTAGGTATAAACCCCTATGTCACAAGATGGGTTGCCAACTGGCTCACTGACAAAACCCACACTGTGAAAGTAGCAGACTCCAAATCCGACTTCAGACCAGTGACAAGTGGAGTACCACAGAGTTCAGTCCTGGGTCCTCTCCTGTTTGGTATCTACTTCTCTGAAGTACAGGCTAATACAGAAGGTCTTTGGCTAATGAAGTTCGCAGATGACTGCAAACTAGGAGCCATAATCGAAACTCCTAACGATGTGGACATCCTACAAAAGGGCCTCACTGAGACAGATGCCTGGTGTCAAAGCCATGGCCTCAAGCTCAATGCCAAAAAGTGCATTGTCATCCCCTCTGGTAAAAACTCTGTACCCATGAACTACAACATAGGCGGTAGTATACTTAACATCGAAAGTGTGATAAGAGACCTTGGGACACAGGTGGATGGTAGTCTCTCCTTTGATAATAACATCGCCACAGTAGTCAGGAAATCCTTCTACATGGCACACCTCATCACAAAAAGGTTTCTCATCCAGAAAAAAAAGAGGTCATTGTTCCCCTCTACTCATCACTCATTAGACCCATTATAGAGTACAATGCCCCTTTTGGTATGTACCTCACAAGACATCTACAACAACTGGAAAGGCCATAGAAATACCTCACAAAGAGAATTACCGGCCTCAAACAGATGCCCTACGCAGACCATCTCAAAAAACTCCAGCTTTACTCCGTCGCATATCGCCTACTCAGAGGTGATCTCTGCCTAACATACAAAGCTATGTCAAACCCGAAGCTGTTGGACATGCTCCACTTAAAGAAATCCCAATCCCTCTGAGCTACACGCTTTAGGGACCTAAATCTTGTCACCACAATAAACAGAACATGCCAGAGGGATAGATTCCTGTCCCAGAGACTTCCCCTACTCTGGAATAAACTACCTATCTATATCAAACAAAGCTCCTCATTAGCACTCTTCAAGAAAAATCTTGATGATTGGATGGGAAATAGTAAATTCACCCCGGGGATCACCTCTGTGGCTCCGTTCGACAGTGGCACAGGAAAATAATTTTCTTGGGTGGCAAAAGCCAGGGTACCTTTTTGGCTGGGCTTGTATAGGCCCCAGGGCCGATAGCCTAGTACCTACCTGTGAACATAGGGAAGCAATCAGGGACTGACAGAGAAACTAGAAGAAGGGCCAAAGGAGTAAGTCAGTGAAAAACTCCAAATATAAAGTGAAGTAAGAGAGGGATCTATGGGCTAGCATAGTAGGCAGTAGGAGGTGCTGTATGAAAGATAGGTTAGGGAAAGAGGGAAAACTGCTGACAGAATGACAGGAAAGGATGAAAGCAGCAAACATGCACACAGATAAGGATTGGCTCAAAAAGGACTAAACAGAATAGTAGGGGATCAGCAAACAGTAAAATGGAATGAAATCTAAGTGGCAAAAGTTATGAGAAGGGGAGAAATGAGATGAAAAAGAGCATACCAATATGAAGGAGCGATGGGGACAGCAGGATAGTATTAGTAAGACAAAAGCCCCCATAGGTAATTGTACATTGACAAACTATAGAGATGAAGGTTGATCAGAGCAAGTGAATGCAGAGTATGGGCAGCTTGTGCAGGGATGGAGGAAGAAGTGTATAACATAAACAGAATGAACGTATCTACAAAGAGAAAGACAGAAGGATGACATTAGAGAAGGACCAGTGATGGAAGGATTGGAGATACAGTTAAAAAGATAAATGAAATAAAATAAGGGGATATTCTTTTCAAGTGACAGTTTGTGGTGGTTAGGATGATGGAAAGGAGCAGCCATATAGAATGCAGTAGAAAAGAGGAGGGAACTGAGGGCTAATGAAAGGAGGGCAGGAGAGGGAGGAAGGGAATGATACAGAACAAAAGAGCATTACATAAAATTTAATAGAAGGGTAATAAAGCAAGCAGGAGAAAGAAGTGGTTGCTGCCAAGAACGTGATTGCAAATAGTTGCTCTGTTACAGTAGTGGCAGAACAAAGGGCAAGGGCACAGGATAAGCCATTCTGAAAGAAACTACCTCTTATGAAGGGAAATATGTACATATTTACATGGTTCTTATTGGAGGAATGAAGAGGTTACAGCATCTAGTTGGAATTTAGAGAACACAATGGGAATAGTGAAGGATGACATCCCTAAAGTATTTAGGAAAAGAAAGAACAATTCAAACACAGGAAGAAAGAGTGAAAGAGAGTGTGTTAACATGAAGAATGGAAAGGGAAGAAGAATATGGTAACCATATGAAATGCTGGGACCGCTAGTGTGAGTTCCAAAACACAAAGTCAGAATGGCTGAAAAAACGGGTTACATATACTAAGTTCGAGATGGCCATTTCCAGGAGTATTCCTTTTTTCTGAGTTATGGTGATCTCAGATTTGGTGTATGTAAGTTATGGGGGTGGGGGGAATAAAAAGAAATATACTATTAGTATTTGACATGTGATCACAAGCATTACAGGAGACACACTTGAGCAATGAGCATAAAAGACTCAGAAAGGGAGGGTATATCGTATTAGCAATCTCATCACAGAAAGCAAAGGGGACTGGCAATATTGTTGAAAAGAACATGTCTACTGCAAATAGGGGAAGGACTGGAGGATAGGATGGGAAGATATGCAGGTATTAAATGGCATATAGCAGGAGTTAAAATTTCAGTAATAGCTCTGTATATATGTATATATATATATATATATATATATATATATATATATATATATATATATATTTACACATACACACACACACACACACACACACACACACACACACACACACACGCATACATACACACACGTGCACACAAAACACAAGGCCTCTATAAGAGTACTGAGAAATATATTAGAAGAGATTGTTAAGATTTCGGGATTGGATAACCATGTGTTTGGGAAATGGAATAGTCCAGTAAAAAGGTAAGAAACTAAGGGAGGACCCAGAGCAAGACCTAATGATGGAAAGAAGTTTTTTTTTTTTTTTTTTTTAATTGCTTAAGGTCAGTGGAGCTCATAGATGCAATAGAAACTATGTCAGGAAGAGTTTTAGGAAAGGAATATATATATTAGTACTAATTTAGTAGACATAAAAGCTGGTTAAGAATAGATAGAAGCTATATTGTAAAAGAGCATTAGCATATGGTTAGAGAAGTAAGAAAAGATCTCTTCACATCATCAGACCACACCTAAACACAAAAGAAAGGGAAACTGAATTAAATAGATATTTGGGGGGGGGGGTTCAACATACCTAATAACAAAAGGAGGGAAGAAGGTAAGTATGTCACGGTCAGTCAAGGAGGTATTGAGGACAATCAACATGCCACAACAGAGTCATGAGCAAGAATGAAAAAGGAGGTCAAAGAAAGGATACAAAGACAACAAGCAGAAAGAGAATGGGAGAAGCAGAAGAGAAGGATCTGCTGGGAAAAGAAAACCAAAGAAAGTTTTAGGGAACACTATCAAAAACTCCATAAAGGTAGTAATGCAGGAGGTGAAGACGAAGGGAGTAAAGATGCTTGGGAGTAGCTGGAGATGAGGCAGTGCGATAAGCAAAAAGTAAGGCACTTAATGAAGCCAGTAAGTGAGGAGAAAGTTCTAAATGCATGGAGCAGAACTAGCAATGGGAAACCTCCAAATACTGATGGATTTGCTATATAATTGTGGCATTTACTGAGGAAAGAAATAGTGGATAGATGGGTGCAGTTATTTTATAGAATATTAGAGGGATAGCCTCCTCTAGAATTGTGGCAAGATATAGTGATATCAGTAATATGCAAGAGGAGGGAAGGAGCCAAGATTTCTAGAATCAAACAGGCTCATATCAGTACTAAACCATGATTAGAAATGCTTTACACTTATACATGTGGAATGACTGGGAAGAATATTATTGAAACTAATCCATGAGAACCAAACTGAGAACATCAGATAACTTGATTAGGGCACAAAGAATAAGGGACATGAGCTAGCCTTAATCTCTTTGGATGCTGAGAAGTCATTCCAAAAGGTGGGAATTTAAGTATCCATTTGAAACAACAAGGAGAGGGTGGGCTTCCAGAAAGATAACTAAGAATGATCAAGGGTATGTATGAAAGAGCAAAGTTGAGAGTAAAGATAAGGGACTGATTGTCGGATATAAATGAGACAGAGGGAGGAGCAAAGCAGGGGTGCCCCCATCTCTTTTGCTAGCAGAATCTATATGAAGATCTACATTGAGGGGATACCACTAAGCAGATTCAGAAAAAAGATCACACACTACGTTGGTGATCTATGGGTTGCATTAACAAGGCACAGAGGGGACTGGGGAGGCTATGGGAGACATACACTGAAAGTTTCCCAAACTTTTGTATAAAGATACAATCAGCATAAAACAGTGGCAGTGTTGATTGGTAAGAAGTAGGAGGTGAGGACATGTAGGACAAGCTGTGGGTAAATAAGAGAAAATATTTGGTGGTCAGACTGAGGGATGCAGTGGAAGAATCAGAGAAATGTACATATAAGCACATATATGATAAAGTGAAAGATCTGTTAAAAAAGTAAAGACAGTAACGATGGATTTAGATTTGAGAATGCATATTGTGCAGATGAGTATACTGCATCAATATGGAAAAGCATTTAGGGATATGACAGGGACTGATTTATTAAAAGAAAGTGAAGCAGATTAATAGAGAATTTCTGTGGGAAGGAGAAAGACCTGGGGTAGCATGGGAAGTGTTGACAGGGCCAGTAGAAGGTGGAATGGGGGTAATGGATTTGAAAAGAACCTTGCAGGCCTGTTTGATTAGGAATATGATAAAGATGGTAGATATGAAGTATAGAGCAGATTGGAAACAGGTGTTATTAGAAGGGGAGGAAAATCTGAAAGAGGTTTGGGACATAATGGAGCTCAAACTGGATAGTCTACAACAGCAGCTGTAGCTGCAGTGGATGAGGCAAATGCAGAAGGTTGCCCAACAGCTGTGAAATGAAAGAGCTGAAAAACATGGAAGCATATGGGAATTTCAACAGTTAGACTGAGCGAAGATAGGAATTAAAAAGTAAAATATGGAGATGAGGGGAGAAGCTAAAGAAAGATAAATACTGGGCACAAATGCTGGTAAATAAGAGATTAAAGACATGGGAAGAAGTTAGGGAGGAATTTCAATTGGAAGGAAAACTAGAATGGAAATAACAAGGAGTTAAAAGTAAATGACAGAAATTAGAGAAAGAATGGGGAAAGTACAGAAATCCCAAAGTTAATCCAAGAAATAGAGAACAGAAGGGCCGATATAGAAAATAAGAACACAATGGATAAAGTGTGTGTGTGTGTGTGGGGGGGGGGGTTTGATGGAAAAATGTCAAAAGAAATGGCAGAAGGAGATAGGTACACAAATATCAAGAAAATAGTGGGGGGGATGGTTAAACTACCCAGATATAAAACAAAGTTCAGGAAGTTCAGAATCTTTGCATGGAAATGCCTGCATAAGTAGTTTTATAACCCAGTGAGACTAAGTTATTTCCAATGGTGGATGATATCAATTGGTGATGCAGGGATGAAGTAGGGACATGGAGCCACATTTTTGGGATTGTAGGGCACTAGGGAAGTTTCAAGATGATATGTGTGTCTTGTTGAAAATAGGACAACCAGACAAGCATATATTAACAGAAAGTCTTCCCACTAGGATTTGAAGAAGAGACATATGAGGGTAACCAAGAGGTGACAGGGCTTAAAATGACAATATGGAAGAAAGCAGTCACAAAGAAATGGGGAAAAAAGGGGCCCTGAAGAGCATAGCAGCCACAAGGATAATACATTATATAATTGAGGCAGAAAGAAGGGAAATAGGAATGAAAGATCTAGAATGATTTAGGAGAAGATGGAGAGAATGGATAGGGCAGGTAGCCCTCTTGCCCAACACCGATGTTTGGGATTAAAAGAAGGAGTGAAAAGAGGCTTTACATTGCAGGGGTAGGAGGGGAGTGAAGGTATATAAGAGGGGTTGTTAGGTGAAAAAAGTTGTAAATAGAGAAATGTTAACAAGCTGACAATGCAGAAATAAGATGGTAAGCAGGAGAACAGTCAAAAGGAATAGTAGACAGTATGATGGAAATAGTAAAGTTGATGTTACAAGAATGGCAAGGGCAAGCTAGGGGGAAAGGAAAAGGAATGATAAGGGAATCAATTAAGGAAACCGGATAATTGAAATTAAGAGTTACAGCTTGGGAAAGTGGCAAAAATGGTGAAGTAAACAGGAACAGAGAAGAAGATAATAATAGGAACGGTCAAAGTAAAAATTTGGTTAGACGAAATGTTCATCATGGCTTCCTGGAAAGATGTTCTGCTGACATAAAGAGTCGTATGTGATTGAAAAATAATAATCTGTAACGCAGTGTTGCTAGCAGTAAGATCAAGTGTAATACTTGGTATTGAGCTGGGCCAGCAGTACTAAGGCCTCTTACATTAAGAACTAATAGTACATCACTCTTGTTCTAGTTGCCAGGTAAAGATGTGCACCATGCATGAGGACTGCACATTATGTATGTTATGTTAAAAAGAAAATTAGTTTGCAATTCCAAAATAAAGCGTCCTGTGTCCTGAATTTCTGCAGCTGTTGATGAATGGTGGAAACCAAAGAATCAAATGTTACATAATTCAGGTTCCTCCAACTACCAAACCCTGGTCTGGAGGTGCTGACCTAGGGATGTCTACTGAGAGGTGAATAAGCCTGAGATCTGACCATTTGACCAACTCTGCCTCCAAGTCACTGATTGCCATACCCAGATGGAACACCAAGTCCAATGTATGTCCATGTGTGTGATTTACAGAGGTAACTTTAGCTAACCTGAATTCTTGCACAGTACACAGGAATTCCTTACTAAGAGTGAAGGACCTTTCATCAACCCACTTGTTAGTCACTCAAAATCAAGTACATGGATGACTACAGCACAAAGGAAATAATGAAATCAAACTCCTAGAGGAACTACATTTTGGACAGACAAGGAGGCACTGACAATTTACTCCCATTGCCATGACATAGTCAAATGAGTTGGAAGCCCCAGCTGTTACCTTCAACCCCATGAAGGAACAAAAGAAAATGATAAGAGCTCTAAAATCTAGAATGCTATATAAACAAATACCCCAGTATCACAATGGCTGTAAGAATGGGTCCGCAGTTAATATTGTGCCAGGTTTTGGTGATAAATGGAAGGTCACTGTCATGAGGAAGGCCTGAAATAAAAGTAGGCTTCTCCCTGGCTGACCTGGCATTAAAACACTCATCTTGACTGGAGGTGCAGGAGAAGCTGTCCTTGTAACCTATCCCTAAACAGGATTCTAAACAAAACAATCTCCATAGAGAATGTGGTTTCTTGACATAACTGAAGGATGACTTGTAGTTTCCTTTGGTATTAGCCTTAAGCTTGTACTCTGATTTACATTTTCTAATAGTGCTGTTCTTGGTGGCATGTTTCATTGTGGTCCTGAGATAAAAGCTTGGGGATGTCTTTAAACTTTTGATAATTCTCTGTCTCTTATTATGCAGTTTATTAATGCAGGAGTTCCAGCAGTGAGGCTTATCCCCAAATTTACCATCATATTTAGGGTGGACATGTACTGACTTTTTATACAGCTGTTTTGGTGTTATTTAGAAGTGAATGATGCAGTCTTTTCAGCTGGACAGAGATGGTAATTTTACATTGTTCTTACACAAGCTGAAGTAGGTTTGCATTGATGAAGTCACTAACCTTGATAGAGAAGAAGGCAAACTTCTAGTCAGTTTTAACTACGGATGAGAAGATACATGGTGGAGTACAGGCAGGCTCTAGGTTAGAAAGGGCCAGGTCAAGAATATTAGAACCTTCATTAGGTAATTTTACAATTTGCAGTAGTGCACTGACATGACCAAAGTCCAGGAAACACTGACCATATAAATTTTTAGAGGTTAAGTGTGCCAGTTTAAACTTGGGTAATTGAAATCTCATAGCAGGAAGGTATTTAGTTTGAAACTTAATCCCTTGATAGTGTTAAGACAATTTATGTGATCTTTGTGGGATATTGATAGGGATCTGTAGCTAGCAATGACATAAAAGTTGGATTAGTTAATTGTGATTTTGATTTCTAGGAGTTCCAAGTTAAGATGATGGTAATTTGATGTGCCATGATTCTAGTTTTTTTAAACACCTTTATTGAATTATCCCTTGTGACAAAGACACTCTTTCATTTATACAAAAGTAATCAAACCATGTTAACAAGTTCACATTTACAAATGTTACACGATATATAAAAACATGAGTGATGTATAATCTAAGCAACATTACATACGTTATTCATATCCTGCCTTCTCTAAAATCTTATTCCTCCTCCAAAGCATTTTCTGTATGCATCATTCCCACAATTTCCATTTTTTTACGTAATTTACTACTACCCTTTTCTAATGATCCCACTTTCTGTTATTTTATCTCTCTTACAATATTTACTACTTCAAGTATAGTTTGTTTAGGTTCTGATTTCCATTTTCTAGTAATTGCTTTTTGGCAGCCACCAGAATCAAACTTAAAAATGCCTTACTGTGCCTAAGCAATTCAGATCCTGTATCCCAGCTCAAAAAATCATCTTAGTTACACTCATTTGCTCACCCAGTATTGCTGACAGAGTACTCTGCAGGGAATTTTTAAATTCTGCCAGCTCATTGCACTTCCAAACCATATGTTCCCAGTTACCTGTTTCTTCCCCATCACACCTCCAATGCTTGCAATATGAGGAAAAGTTATTTGGAGTCTGCTTGGAGTATAATATATCCATGCAAACACTTCCAGGCAAAAATCCTAAATTTTATAGACTTTGATTCATATTTGTGAGCCATACATATGTTCTCCCATTGTTTCTTTCTGCATTGCTTATTTAATCTCTCTTCCTAATATTTTCTGACCTCTTCTGATTGATTCTTATAGTTACTGTGCAATATTTTATATGCCCTACTAATTATTCCATTTTGAACAGCAGCTTTTGTTCTAGGTTCAATCAAAATCTCAACTAGTGCAGGTCTATCATTTAGGATTCCCCTATCCTTTTCTCTTTGTCTGTATTCTGATATCCGTCCCAAATAGGGAAGGCAGTCACTACCCTGCAATCCAAATGTCTTCTTGACCTCTTCCCATGTTATTACCTTTTCTTATCCAATTATTTTTTACCAATACCTTTGTTCCTTTGCCAGTTTTCTCGAGTAAATTCAACCCCGTCTTTTCTATTCTGTGTATCCCTAATTGCAGTCATCCTTATCTTCAGAATCTCCTTTCTCCAGTCCCTTATTGGCTTAGTTCTTAGTATACTTTGTGCTACTTTATGAATATAATATTCTGTATGACTGTTATTCTCTTTACGGACCTGTGCTGCATCCAAAATCCTATTCTTTCTTGAATTACCCCCCCCCCCCAGCTTCATCATCATCATTCCTTTCCACTTTGAAATTTAGCCCTTCTGCTTGTGTTATGTATAACAGCCTTAACTATGTAGCTGTGAAATTTCTATTCAAATCAGGTAAGCCTAAGCCTTCTTGTTCTGTTGGGTGGATCCACTTATCTCACTTGGCTCTTGCCCTTTTCCCCTCCCAAATAAAATCCTTCAACTCTTAATTACTGTCCGCAACTTCTCTGGTTGATAAAAGTATGCCTGACCTGTGTATAAAGCTAAAGGGACAAAAACATGTTATTGCTTGTATCCTGCTATCCATATCCATAGGTTCATAGGTGTGTACTAGTCTAATGGCCCTGGGGCCTTTACAAGCCTAGCCCATAGGATTACCCTGGCATTGTGCCACCTGACCGTAGTTCCCAGTGCGTCTGTTGAGTAAAGCCACTGGAGTGAACCCTGGGGTGAATTTTCTATTTCCCATCCACTCACCAAGGTTTCTGTTGAAAAGGGCGGGCCAGTGAGGTGCTCTTCTTGACATGTATTCCATAGCATGGGCAGTGTCTGGGTTATGAACCTGTCCCTCCAGCATGTTCTGTTGATTGTGGTAATGAGGTTGAGGTCTGTGGAGCGTGTGGTGCGGAAGGATTGGGATTTCTTCAGATGTAGCATCTCTAACAGAGCTGGGTCAGACATGGCTTTGTAAGTCATGCAGAGATCGCCTCTAAGTAGGCGATATGAGACAGAGAATACCTTCCAATAGGTAATACCTTCCAGTTTCTTAGTTTTTTGTTTAGTCACTTCCCACATATTCTTAGCTGCCATAACCAAATATTTTTAATACATTCTCCTTAGTACTTCATTTTATCAATTCCCCATAAATATGGGTATTGCTGGCCCAAGTCATGTGTGGGTACATAGTTTACAGCTATAGACTTTATCTTCATTAATTTTATATCCTGAAAAAACACGGAACTGTCTCAGAATATTTCACAACACTGAGATGACGTTTCCTGGTTTTATCAGATAAAATAATATCTGCAAATAATGCCAACTTTTTTGAACAGCATACCAATTATAACCTTGAATTTCTAAGTCCCTTATTTTTTTTTTCCTGTGATTCTAAATAAACCGCAGTTAACAAAGGGGAAAAAGGACACCCCTGCCTGGTTCGTCTGTTCAGATACAACTTTTCATTGAGGAGCTCTCCAATTTTGATTTTTGCCTTGATCCCTTATATAACCTTGTAATTAACCTTATAATTGTATCAAGGAATGCAAATGGTTCCATTGCCCTACTCATAAAATCCCAGCTTATTCTGGTGAAAACAGTGGTATTTTCTTAACATTCTGCTTATCTCTGGATCATCATTGTTCTGTTAATGTTATCAGATGTTTGTGTCTATCAGTTTTGGGATCACCTTTGACATTCTTTTAACCATTATAGACAAACACTTTCTAATCATGGTTTAGAATTGAGATTGGCCTGTATAAAGCTGAATCAGATGGGTCTTTACCGTAATTAGGTATTACAGCCAACATGTTGGTGCCTCCTCTCCTTTTAAAATACCGATCTGATGTTGTCCATTTCATTATTTCTCATGACTGAGTCCTTGGATACAATATTGGATATGAGCCAGCCATTCCAAAAGACAGATGCTATTAATCTTTAGCTCCTCCCACTCCCATAATGCCCTGGATCTCCCCCAACTCCTCAGATCTTGTTTACCCCTTGCCTGGATAGACAGGATTGTGCTGATCTCAAGCTACTTCTTCAGATAAGTGTAAATTTCCATTTCTGTTTTCATACCCTTTTGTCTTATTAGTTATTTAAACTCTGTTATAATCTTTTTCTATCCCCCCCTTGCTTCAGTGTTTGTTGGGCGTTAGGGCTGTGTTTTTCCTTTGCCTCCTTTGCTTTTTCCACTGGTACGGCCATAGTCCTACATCCCTCCTTCCTCGCTGTTTTCTTTTCCTATGAAAAAAAAAAAACTTTCCCGGTTTCTTTTTGTTGTTCACTACTGCTTCTCAATAGCTGCTGTTGTGTGGTTGTGAGAGAGTGGTTTTACTGTCCCACTGCATCTGTGTGACTATCATGTGCTCAATGGCAGACAAGCCCACTAGTTTTAAAAGGTGTGGCTCCTGCAGGCACAAAATCCTGCATTCTGACTCTCACAACAAATGTGTGTACTGTTTGGGTGCTGCTCATTTGGAGCAGGAATGCGAGGTGTGTGTGGCTGTAACCCCCGTGTTTTAGCAGATTGCTGTAGTAAGTTAATTCTGAAAGGGCTATTACCTTCTTCAAGCCAATAATCTACAAAGCCAGGAGTCTCAAAGGAACCAAAGAAAAGGGCCCCTCCAGCCTACTCTGGGGCTTCTACTCCAGTTCCGGAGTAGAAGAAAAAAATGATGGATCCATTGCCTTTAGATCCAAGGAAATCCAGGTCTCTTTTTGGATCAGAGGAGTACCTCAAAGCCAGTGTTATTTACCCCTGATGTTGCTCCTTCTCGGATCCGACCTACTTCTGATCCAATATCACAGCTCCTAGGGTGTCTTTGGATTTGTCAGAGGTTATTTTTGTTTGGAGTTTGCCTTCAATGAGCAGGTTTTCTTCGGTTCCAAAAGCTTCATATCTGAGGTCATGGAGCCATTACACCAAGGCAAGAGAAGTCAGTGTCCCCGGTGAAGCCTACCTTCTCCTCAGTATCTTCTAGGTCCTCTAGGCTCTACCTCTACCTCTCTGATATGGACAGGATGATGAGGAGCTCAAGGCTCAGAGTGAGATGGGGCTCCTACCCTTTCCTTGTCCTACCTTGGATCTGTGAGACCCCATCACCATTTCTTATGATTCCTCATCCAATCTGACAGTCTGCTTCAGAACTCCAGGATCTGGATGCTCAGAGAGATTGTCGGAGCCGAGGATAATGCTTTCCTCAACTCCGACAGTGTCCCAGATTGACTTGGCTCCAATACTGTCAGATCAGAGTGGGTCCTGGATCCGAGAAGTTGGTGCCGGCTCCGAGGGGGGGGGTGGATTTGACTCTGAAATAGACTCTGAAATAGTCAGTTCCATCTCTACCACTGGGGGGGGGGGTTGACCCTTGACATTTAGGGTCTGGTGTTGCCTGGATGCCATGAATCTGGGGTGGTATCTTCCTTTTTTCCTCCTGCTTTGGCTCCAAGGAGACAGCGGATGTATCTTCGAGTTTGTCAGCTTTCCAGGTGGCAGAGTGGCCATTCTCTAGACCCACAGATGCAGCTCCTCTTCCTCCAGAACCTATGCAGTCCTCATCTGGTCTGAGCCTTGGTCCCATTCATCCTGCCCAAGGACAGCCCATCCAGGACATCCTCCAGCCCCCACATGTCAGCAGCCCCTTCATCTTCTCAGTCCTCCCAATGAGGAGGTGCATCAGAAGAGGACATGCAAGAGGAAGCATGTAGACTCCCTTTTGGAGTATTTGACAGAGAACACCAATCTCAATGAGGGAGAAGGGCCCCCCTCAATTTCCACCCGATGATATTTCCTTCGCAGATATCCTAGAGATCCTAAAGCACAAGGGTGGGTGGTATGCCTAAACCCCCTCTGAAGAATCAATGTTTCTGGAGGCATACAGAATGGTCCCATCCACATCCTGGGTGTCCCCAATGGTGGGTGAACTTATTGATTTGGTCTCCCACTGGGCTTGGAATCAACCTGATGTCATGCAGCCTATTCCCAAGCATGCTGACATGTTCTTGAGCCCCCCACTGGAGTAAAGGTATTCTCGTTGATGCCATCATAGTCTCAGCGGCTACAAAGAAGGAGCTAGCAGAGCAGAGCTCCTCTGTCCATCCCCATCGAGTAAGGAGTTCCAGGCCTTGGACAGACATGGGAAGCAGATATTTGCCTCAGCAACCTTTTCACTGTGAGCGCTAAACTGTTTGGCACATTTTACACATCTTCAAAGAGATCTGGTCAAGGAGGTCACCAGTTTTCTCTGAATGCATGTCAGAGGAGGACTTTAGTAAAGTCTCTCTCCAGTTGTCGACTCTTGCGTCTTTAGCTAACTCATTGATGAGGTTGATTTCCAGCACTGCGGAAGGTACCTCTCAAGCAGCTGGATCAGGCATAGCCCTAAGGAGACATGCCTGGTTAAGACTTTGCGAGTTTGTGGAACCCTTTAAGGAATCTTTTACCAGTGCCTCCTTCAATGTGTCTTCACTGTTTGCACCATTGGTAAAGGATACACTTACCTGCAGTAAGTAAAAGGCAAGACTCTGTCTTCTGTAAAGATCAAGTTTTCTCCCCTGCAGAGGCCTTTTTCAAGGAACCAGTATAGTGGGATGAAAATATGGTTCAAAAAGTCTCTGGGCTCTTTCCAGGAGTCTCTCAATGAATCCTCATCCAGAAGCAGAGGACGAGAATTCAATGGAAGATGACACTTAAGGAGCAGGAGGGGTCCACAAAATCAGGACTCCAGGGAATCCTTTTCTGACGGCCCCTATCAGGGCTCCTGAAGTGCAGACCAACTGTCCTACTCTGGAGGCAGTCGGGGTAGATTGTCATTGCACCTAGATGCCTGAACAAAGCTAACAAGTGAGACCTGGGTGCTAAACATAATTTTCAGAGGTTATTATATTCCACCCCCCCCCAGAAAAAAGCTCCCTGACACCCAGACAGAGGGAGTACGCCATGAACGATGTTCAAAAATTCGTAGAAAAAGGAGTCATCCATCCCATCCCAACCACACAACAAGCATGTGGAACTTATTCACACTTCTTTCTGTGCCAAAAAAGACAGGGGACCTGTGGCTTATATTGGACCTGAGCAATCTAAATCTGTTTGTCAAGAAGCAAAGTTCCATATGGTGACCGTTCAGTCCATTCTGACATTACTACTCAGGGGCAATTGAATGTGCTCAATAGACCTCCAGGATGCATGCTATCACATAAAGATCAACAGGTGCTTCTAAAGATATCTGCGTTTCTGTCTGGGAGCCAATCACTACCAATTCAGAGCACTGCCCTTTGGGCGCACCACGGCCCCTATGGTGTTTAACAAATGGATGTCGGTAGTGGCATCTCACCTGAGACTGTGGGGATTCCAGGTGTTTCCATACCTAGACAATTGGTTCCTGATGGCACTACCAAGACAACAACTGGAATTGGTGTCAATACCTCTTGCATGCCTTCCATCAGCTGGGTATCACAGTAAAACTGGCAAAATCGAATCGGACACCTGTGCAGATGGTAGAATTCATAGGAAGTTAGCTGAACACTGTCACACAGATAACATGCTTACAGTGAGTATCATCTGTGAGATGACAAGTTCAGCTCCTACTGGATACGCTGTCTCCCACAGCAAGACTTATTCTAAAGGCTCTAGGTTCCATGTCGGCTGCCATACCTCTTGTGCCCTTAGCAAGGTTCCATTTGTGAGTACATTAGTGGGCACTAGTGGGCCAGTGGTCCAGCCTGTATCATCCCTTAACTGTTCCCATAAAAGTGACTTCAATCTGCATCTTCAATGCTGGATGTCATCAGATGGTCTTCACCTAGGCAGACCCTTTCTCTCCCACCTTCATCGGCCACAGTGACCATGGATGCTTCCTTGCTGGGGTGGGTGCATTTCAGAGGAAGACTGCACCAAGGCACATGGTCCATCTTAGAGACCAAATTGCACATCAGTGTTCTGGAGATGAGAGCAGTCCTTCTAATGCTGCAAGCCTTCCAAGACTGTCTACATCTGGGAACAATAGCAATTCATACAGACAACATGTCAGTGGTCTGGTATATCAACAAGCGGGGGGAGCCCACTCTTACCCATTATGCAGAGAGGCCATGAGTGTGTGGGAATGGGTGATCTCCTTGAACCACTTTCAGATTGCAGTGCACATTCCCAGGGAGACGGAAGTTCTTGCAACAGACTCAGCCAATCCATTCAGAGTCCGTATGAGTGGTCCCTGAATCAGTAAGTAGTGTACTACATATTTTGCCAATAGGGCCAACCTTGCTGCAACCTTTTTGCATCCCCTTTGAACACCAAATGCAGCAAGTACTTCGCTCTGATTTCCCCCAACCAGGGAATCACCCAGGGATGTTGTAACACACGATTAATCTCCACATCTCCTGTACGCCTATCCCCTGATTCCATTGACACCGAAAATCCTATAGAAAGCCAGCAGGTTCAAGAGCACACTAGTCCTCATACCCCTCTTCTGTCCTCATTACTGGATCCCAGACAGCATCTGATTTCTCACTCATCAGACCAGCAGTCCCCCAGCCTGAGATCATTGAGACTAACCACTTGGTTGCTACACTTCCAATGACTCTAAGAAAGTCCAAGCTTGCCTCTCCCATCCAGGACATTATTCTTGCTTCTCAAAAACCTGCTACCAAAAAGGTTTACAATAGTAAATAAAAAAGATTCTTAGCTTGGGCATGGACTCAGAACATTGACCTTTTCTCATCTCCCATTTCAGCCATTCTACTTTTCCTAAGTTCTCTTTTTCAAGAGGGAGCCAGTTTCTCTACGATAAAATTGCAGTTGGCAGTGATTGCTAATTTTCACATCGCTGATTAATCACATTCACTAGCTTTCATTTCAACATCTAGGTTATGCAAGGCCTTCATGGAGGGAATATTTCTTCTTACGCAGCCTGTTAAAGATCTTTCTCCCCCATGGGATCTGAATCTGGTTCTACAAGGTCTTAATTAGAGACCATTCAAACTGGATGATTCCTGCGACATGACGTTTTCAACTTGAAAAACCATTTTTCTTGTGGCCATTACTTCAGTCAAGAGAGTAGCAGAGCTGCAAGCCTTATCTTCTAAATTGCCATACATCTACTTTTTCAAGGATTGAGCGTCTCTGAGGATGAATCCTTCCTTTATGCTTAAAGTAGTCATGGAGGCAAAAGTCAGTCAGTTCATCTTTTGGTTTTCCTCTCCATCTACTCCAACAAGGGAATATACGCTTCACCTCAATAATGTTCATAGACAGTTGTGTTTCTATTTGTACAGGACAAGGGAATTTATGAAGTCTGAGCAACTATTTGTCTCTTTTTCACCCACTCAGTCAGGCCAAGCAGTGTCAAAAGTAATTTTGGCTAAATGGATCACCAATTGTATATCCATCATTTACTAAGGGACTGTAATTGCCCTGTCCACTGAAGGCCCACTCTACCAGATCAGTGTCTACTTCTTCAGCCTTTGTGGCTAGAACTTCTAATGATGACATATGTACTGTGGCAACCTGGTCCAAGTCATATACCTTTGTTTTGCATTATAAACTGGATATAGTTTCCAGGAATAGAGCATCCTTTGGCTGCACAGTGCTCAGGCATATCCTTCCAAAGGGGTCATCAGGGGGAGTTATGTAGCTGGGGACTCTGACCCAGTTGTGAGGAATAATGAAATGGACAGCATCAGATTTAGGAGTTATGTACTTACCATAACTTAGTATCAATGTTGTCCTATTTCATTATTCCTCACATCCTACCCAACCTTCCCCCTTCCAGGAAGTCTACAGGTTTCTAGGAGAGTTCTGAATTTCATGGTTCTTCATCTTGAGCTCAGGCTGACAGCATGCTAATTATTGTTACTGTTGCTGCTGTTCATAGTTGTTGTAATCATATATTGCTTCGCCCTTTTCTGAGTATCTGAGGAGGTGAACTCAATCTGATGAGCTGGGGGAGATACAGGGGGGTCTCTGTTATATGCTCAAAGTTTTAAGACTTTGACGCTCATATGATCGACACCATATGAGCGAAGTTTTAAAACATCGAACATATAATAAAAATAAAAACAAAAAAAACTAGCTGAATGCTCTGAGCAGGGGAGCAAGCCCCCCTGCACCTCACATGTGGGGGGCTGTGACCCCCCCACACACCCCCCGCTACTTACATATACCAACTCTGAGATCGCACTACAGTAGAGTAAAGGGAAGTATTCCTACAGCGATCTCTATTGAAACTTGAGAGCTTTCAAAAGTTCACTCATATGCTGTCGACCATATGACACTCGACCTTTTGACAGTTCGTGCTTCTGCTATGGCCTCTTTACAGGGCAATCTGGGACTGGAAGGAGCTCAAGATTAGTAGCATCTGTTTTTTGGAATGACCGGTTTGGATCCAATATCGGATGCATGGACCCAGTGGTAAGGAATAATGAAAATACATAACTCCTAATTTAACAAAACCTTCCAGATTTTAATTGCTTTCTTCCCAACAAATTTCCAGCAAAATACCATCTGTTCCTGGAGGCTTGCCTGTAGATTGGTTACACATCATCATTTTTATTTCATCTCCTCCTGTCTTAACTGTTAGTTGTTGAGCTCGTCTATCTCTAACCTTGGCATGTTCAAGTCTTCCATAAATATTTCCATTTGTGCTTTTTCTTGATTTCCCCCGCTTCTCTGCTTTACACAAATTTTCATAAAGTTTCTGAAATATCGCTAATACCTCTACAGGATCTCTGGGTATTTTTCTTGTTATAGATTTCCTAAATTTGGCAATTCCCCTTTCAACTTTCTGTTGCCTAATTTGTTGTGTCACGTTTTTGTGCACTGGAGTTCTCAAAATACAGTTGCAGTCTTTCAAAACTCATGGATATTATGCAGGTACTCCCTTATTTTCTCTTTAGCTCTCTGCAGTTCTGTCTCCTCGTGTTCTTTGAGATTACCCTTATTTTGTAGTACTTTAACCTTTGTCAGCCCCTCTAAATAATTCTTATTGCTTCTTAACCGTATCTATTTTCTTTTATTTCTACCCTATTTTTAAACTCCACTTTCATTTTATCTAACTCACTACATGTAACTACTGGAGTACCTTCTATCTTCCCTAATAACTACAGGATAATTTCCACTACCCATTCCTTAAGTTCATCTCTTTAGCAGGTAGGTGGGAAGTGCCAGTGTCTCATCTTTACTTCCATTACCCTGCAGTTTTATCTTAGTAATTATTGGTGCATGAGCTGGAGTAGTTACTAAATGTGTTTCAAAGTTCTCAATTAAATGGGCATATTCCAGTGAAACACAATTTCTATCAAGTCTAGCCCAGTTATTGTACCTTGGGGAATAATATGTAAATTCTGTCCAAGTTCTTGCTACTGAATTCACTTCTTTCATACCATCCAAAATTCCACTCTCTCCTTGTTTTTTGACTCCACCCCGTTTCATCATCATTCCTTTCCCCTTTGAGTTCTAGCTTTCTGCTTGTGTAGGAGCCTCAACTGTGTAGCTCTGAAATAGCCCATCAAATCAGGTAATCGCAAACCACCTTGTTCTACTGGAAGTATCAGCTTATCCCACGTGTCTCTTGCCTTCTTCTCATCCCAGATAAAATTCTCCAACTCTTTATTAATTATTATTCACAACTTCTCCTCTGACTGAAAAAAATATGTCTAATCTGTGTATAAAACTAAGGAGACTAAAATCATTTCACTACTTGTAACTTGCTATCCGTATCCATAAAAGAGCTTCCAATTTCTCAGCTTTTGTATTATCGTTTGTTTAGTTTCTTTCCACATCTCCATAGCTGCCGAAACAGAATCCTTTTTAATCCATACTCCTAAGTATGAAATCTACTTGCATACTTTAAGAAATCATTAACTCAGCCATGAAGAAACCAGTGTTTGTCTTTTATTGCCCTATTATCATCTTGCCTTCAAGGAAAAGCGAGAGAAAAAAGATAAAGCCCTCTGTTGCAGTCTGAAAAATGAGCTGAAACATTTACTGCTAAAGGAAAACTTTTCATTATATTCCGTGTTCTCATATTTACTTGTTTCCACTTACATTTTGCTATTAGACTAAGCCAAGGGTCTTAATCCAGACACTCACCTATGCAGAAGCAAGAAAACATATAAGCTTTGCATATATTATGATCTGAGTACTTTACACCCACCTCAACAAATCAGGATTACAGCCTACTATACAACGACCCCCCCCATTAATATTCCAAAACGTGCATATTGTAAATCAGACTTATACTAATGGAAAAAGGTCCGGTCGCCCGGACTTTTTCCATTAGTACAAGTTTTTTTTTTTTTTTTTTTTTTTACAGCAACGGAGAATGCAAGATCACCGTTGCTTTGCTGAATGTGTTAGCCTGTGATGACCGGCTACAGAGGCAGAAAAAGAAAAAACTTTAAAGGGACTTTAGTGATTTTAAGAAGGGACATTTTTGTATGGCCTTGGGGTTCGGAAAGGAATGATCATGCCACCACTGTCCCTTCAACAGAAGCTCTGTTGAATATAGAGCAACAAACACCTTCAGCTATCATTAATCAAGTAACTTTGCTTGCTGAATCTCAAACTTCTCCAACAGATTTGGTACTACAGGTGTGGGAACCTTGAATATTTCTCCACAGCCGCATAACAACCAGATGACACTAGGTGGTGCTAAACCAAAGACCATACATCATGTGACAACTACAGGAAGTGCTTTTCCTGGACTACCAGCCCCTTTCAGGCTGCCTTAACCACAGAGGAGAGGGCTTCTTTTCAGCCAAGGTCAGAAGAGGAGGAAAACAGTCAGAGAAGAGAACTTTATGGAACCAACACACTGCAAGAGATATCCGTGTTAGTTTTTAATTTATCCTCTGTTGAACTTACTGCATCACAGAATAGTTTGCTTATTAGAGGATTAACTTTTGTGCCAGCTCGCCCTTCGCAGGTTAGTGATTTAATTGTAGATATCAAACTTTTGGCAAGAAATGTGGCACTTAAACTTGCATTTTCAAATGAGGGAGTTTCTGTAGCCAACCCTCTGAAGCATTCTAGTTTATATAATCCTCAGTTGCCACCCATGGTTGATACTTTCGCACAAAAGTAAGTATTTGACTTTCTGCCATCAAATAATACTTTTTATGACTTAGACAACGATGAGGCCATGGCTCTAAAACAACTAAGGAATGATTCTAGGCTAGCAATCCATCCAGCTGATAAAGGAGGGGTGATTGTTGTAATAGATTCAGCATTTTATGCCAACAGCATGAAAGATATGTTAAATGACACTATCACCTATAAGGTTATACTGCGGTCAGCTGCTGAATCAGTTGTGAAGAAAGTGCATGAAACCATATATGACTTATTACTAATGTCTATGATTAATAAAGATCTTTATGACTTTATGTTAGTTGAAAAGCCATTAATTCCTATTATCCATTGTTTACCCAATGTGAATAAATCTCTGTTGCAGCCCTTCTTTCATCCAATTGTATCAGGGAGGGGATGGGTGACTGAGTTTATATCCATCTTCATTGAAAGTCAGTTAAAGGCACCTTTAGAAAAAGCGACTGTTCTTAAAGACACTGAACATTTTCTATGCACTTTAGGAGATTTTTGCAGAAATCATGGACCATTTCAATCTGATGTTTTATTGGTTACAATGGACATTTGTACTTTATTTATGATAATACCCCATGATTTTGGGACTGATTCTGTGAAATGTTTTGAGAAATAATACTGATTATTCTTCTATGCATATTGAACTGTTAGACACGTTGTTAGAACTGGTTTTGGAAAACAATTTGTTTATGTTTAAGGAGACCATTTATATGCAGAATCTTGGTGTTGCTATGGGGACCCCCTGTGCGAACAGTTATGTCACCCTGGTGTTGGCAGACTGGGAAAGCAGGATGGTCCTTTCACAGCATATATTCAGTCCACACTTGCTACATTACAAAAGATTTGTGGATGATATCTTTGTTCTGCGGTGAGGTACACACGTGCAACTGCAACAGTTTGCAGAATATCTTGAACTAAGTAGTGACTGCTTCAGATTTGCTTTGAATTTTTCTAATAATTCTATTGATTTTTTAGATACTAAGGTTGCTCTGATGAATGGTATGATTCATAGTTCTTTATTTAGGAAAAATTGTAGACAGAATGCATTGTTGCATCGCTCCAGTATGCACCCCAAGCATGTTTTTAATAAAATAGCTAAAGGGCCATTGTTAAGAAAGTCTAGACTTCATACTGAAGATCAAGATTATCAGGGAGAATCTTTGGAGCTGAAAGATGAGCTAATAAAGAGAGGATATAATCAAAATGACCCAAGTAGAGTTATGTTACGGGTTAAAGGTCTGCGAGACACAATAGAGAAGCCATTTTTTTCATAGGACAGCCCATGATTGTGATACAAGGGTAACACATGGGGGATCGAATAGAAATGTTTTAAGATTACCCCTCACCTATAGTAGCAACATCTTTGAAGTATGTGAGATTATAAATAAATATTGGCCTATTTTGGCATCGAATGAACAGGTAAGAGTTGTAGTAGGTGATAAACCCTGTTATACATTTAAAAATAACCTTTTATTGAAGAGGCAGCTCTGCTATACCACTAACAGCAGTACCAGGGTGATTTCTAATAGGTATGGTACATTTCCATGCAGAAATTGCAGGGCCTGCTCATTTGTTTCAAGGAGATACCTTTATGCATCCCTCTACCAATTGTGTATTCACTTTCAAGACTGTAGAGCTACGAATTTAGTTTATCTAGCTAGCTGTAGATCACATACCTCTTTTTATATTGGTAAGATGACCAGAATGCTTAGCGAATGTATAATGCAACATATTGGTGACATCAGGAAAATGAATCTCTCTAATGCTTTAGCTAAGCATATATCCAGTAATGAAGGGCACACGTTTGAATTTACAGTACTGTAGTTGCTATCAGATAATAAAGGGGGGGGGTGATATTAACAGTAGAGTAGAGCTAGCTGAAATGCAGTGGATAGCAAGGATGCAAGCTGATAAAATCACCAGGAATTAATGCTACTATGCCTTTAAAATCTGTTCTTAAGAAAGGTAGATCACATCAGTGACTTAGTTGTTTCATTGATCAGCTTTTATTGGTTGTTTTATTATTGCTAAGATATTTAAACTTGGATGCAATGTTTGTCTGTTATATGGATCTGAAGAAGCACTTTGTGTGAAAGTGCTTATTGCTGTCGTATTTTTAATAAATTACGTATGCTTCTAGCTGTGGTGGTCACTTGGAGTTTTTGGTTTCTAAAATTCCAGATAGCTGTGCTGGCAGTATCTCCTTTTTGTCACATGGAATTTGAGGTTGCTAGGTGGGAATGTCCAAAAGGGGGACTCAGCCTACAAAAGGTGCTATGGGAGGGTGGCAAAGCATTAGCCAGTATGCAGAAGCCCTGGTATGAGACTGTAAACCCCTGACAAAATAGGAAGTCTTATCTGCCCTGTATCTCATCTTAGGCTGATAGATACCAGAACTCATTAAAATGATGCCACCTACTTAGCTAATACTTTAAGGCAATTATCTTTTCATGGTATCAAGGTATTATTCTTGGTGAAGACAAGATACTACCCAGGACTACTGTCTTTCTTGCTTCTAACATATACATAGGTTACATCATGTCTGTCTGCAACTCCAGTAGCTTAGGGTGACAAAACTCTGCCTGCAGCCCTAGTGACCCAGGTTCAGGTAGCATCTTTGATGTCCAATTGTTTTAGCAGGATAGATGGGCAAGCCCATTCCAAAGCAGTGCCTGCCATGTACTGCAGAGATCTACTTGGATGAAGCACTGGGATGCAAACACATGGTCTGCGGATTACCATTTTGCTCACTAAGTCACCACCAATGGGACAGAGCTTGAACCTATTTGTTAAAGAAGTATGCGCCTGTGTGGTGATGTCGATCACCAGTATTCCACCCAGGTGGTGGAGTTGGATGATCACAAATGTCCTCACTACACAATGCTACCTGAGGCACAAGAAGCATCCCCATGGCTATCTGAACGATGGCATTCACTGGAAAACTCTTACACTGAAACTAGCTGAAAACTCCAAGGAGGGGAATAAACATGGATGTTTAATTAAGAGGGAAGTTTCACGGTCAATAGGCAAAGGGGCAAAAAAAAAACAGACTACAGGCGACTGCAGCCAATGCAGAAAAACATCGACTCTGGTATTTGGGCTGGCCGAGGGCTACCACAGCAGGGATAACCCACAGGTAATGACTGCAACAGTGAATACACTTTAACATCTACATTTATGGCAAGTGTACACAACTGTACTTTCTTAAAAGCACTTATTTGATTTGTATTAATACAGAACAAAGGGAATTGAAGTACCTAATATGTTGTTCTACTGTTTTCAACTTGGTGCTTTTGCATGTTTAAAGTTTTTTTTTATACATGTAACTTGTTTTGTTAGGCTAATGATTAAAAGTACGCCTTTACAGGTTGCTATTTGGATGGCTATACTGTCAGCTGAGTAATGCTTGTGAATAGTCTGCGACTACCACTCCACCCATACAGTATAAGAAGGAATCAGTACTGCAAACTAAACAAGGATATACATTTTGAGCCTCAAGAGAAGGAGCACACAAGCAAATCTGCAGTCTGCGGCTACCACTCCACCCATACAGTATAAGAAGGAATCAGTACTGCATACTAAACAAGGATATACATTTTGAGCCTCAAGAGCAGGGTCAGTCCACCCAGGCTTTCTACTTGTATGTTTTATGAGAGTAAAGCTATTACATTAGAGCTATTACATTAGCAGTATTTCTTAGTAGTTCTCAGCGTGCTAATAAAACTGACTGTTGTAGCCTTGTGTCCTCCCCTCCCCCCAGCTAGTACAGTAGTCCTAACTGTCCAATAAACAGTATACATTTAATTCAGATCCCTGTGACTAAATTAACCATCAAGCAGCCCTCTCAGTGCTTTTAGCCTTAGTTTGTATCTCCCACCAGGACACAAGTGCTCTTCAGCAATTAAATTCTGCTTGCTGGTAAGCCATTAGACCTCAGGAATTTGTTTAAAGTGTTCAGATTTGTAAAGTAATACTTTTTTTTTTCTTGTCTTGATGGACTCTGCCCCACTCCGTTCACCCTCGCTAACACTCGGGCTCTCTCCGCTCCCCTGCCCCCTATTCCCTCCCATCCCCACTACCTCTACATTTATAGTAATCACAGCCACACCCACAGCTCACCCTCACATCACCTCCACCAACCACAGCCCCTCAAGTCATATCATATTATACCACACCAACTTGCTCCACACAAAATACTCCCAATCACTCTCATTCCCACTAGGCATTTTTTTACATCACCCACACTACTTCACCATCCACATATAGTGCAACCCTATAATTCCTATTCAGACCCCTCACCTAGAACCAACTTAAACTTTATAACCATGACTATCACACAACTAAGTCTAATCTGTCTTCTCATAATTCTTTACAACACCACAAGTTATCACTCTAGCAATATCCCTCAACTTAGTAGCACAACACTACATTATGCACTCTCATATACAGACACCACACATTATAATAATATCTGCCCACAATTGTTCAAGAACTACATAATGGACCAATTCAGAACTAAACATATATGCTCTCATTCCTACTCCAAAAAAACACAATACTTTCTCACACTCCTCACCAAACTCCAACATCTGTATCACCATTTTAACACCAGGCTCACCATAAGTGCGATATCCACACCAACCCAGGCCCAAATCCATCCTGTCCAACACAAACTGCTCCAACACAAATGTCAGAACATAACACTCCCCACTATCTTCATCCCTGGGCAAATCAACAACAGCAGCAAAACCAACCATATTTTAATGCTAAATATTAATATTAGAAGTATCAAAAATAAAATACCTGAACTCCAGAACACAGTAACACACTACTCCCCAGACATAGTTGCTTTAACAGAAACCTGGCTAAATAAAAACATAGCTAACTCAGAAGTTCTCCCTACCAGCTACAATATCATTAGACAAGACAGACCACTTCATAAAGGGAGTGGAACTGCCTTAATGTGCAAGTCCAACTTAACTGTACGTCAATTACCAAACTCCTACCCCTCCCCCAATAATTGGGACGTACTTATCTCAACTTCACCCTAAAAAGGTCAGCACCACAATTGTAATCTATATTCCACCTGGTAATACACCTGCTAGCTGGTATTCTTCCACATACTCACAAGAAACCCTTATTCTGGGGGATGTCAACCTAGATTGGTTAACCTGTATATCAGAACCACCAAGTAATCTAATAAATCTCCATGGCTACCAGCAGCTATTCCAAATTCCAACTAGATGTGATAAAAAATCTAAAAGGGAATCCATCCTTGACTGGGTCCTAACAACCCCACAATGTACCCTCACACAGGCAGTCTCCTAGACACCTTAACTGACCACAACATAATATACTTTATACGTAGTAGAACAATCATATGCAAAACCACCAACTATATATCCACTAGAAACAAAAAGAAAGTCTCTCCTGAGGGCCTCAACACTTTACTCTGTAACTGTGACTGGACCCCCCCTAAAAACCCTCCCACTTGACCGGGCTGTAGCGTATTTCAACAAAACATTTCTACAACACCTAGACACTGTCGCCCCATTGCGCAAAATCAAGGTTAGAACCTCTACAAACCCCTGGCTCAGTAAAGAAACCAAACAAATCCTCAAGTCCAGAGACACTGCCTGGCTTTACTATCAAAAAACAAAAACACAAAGCCTAACTAAGTACCAAGAACTGCTCAACCATGCAAAAAAATGCATTAGGCTGGACAAAAAAATCCTACTACACAACATTACAAACTAAATACCAACACAACCCCCAAATATTTTGGAAAAATGTAAACCAGCTACTAAAATCCACCCAAAAGGCTACCCCCAAACCAACCACCCCTGACACTAAAGTTCCCATTGAAATCCTTAGTATCACAGGACAGTTCCTTCCTCACTACCCCCCCCCAACACAAACAACACTAATACAGGCTTTACCCTCAAAACAGTTTTCACCACTTCAATCAAAAGCATGCTCTCCAAACTAAAAACCTAATCAACAGCAGCCGACCTACTCCCCAGCTATTTCTTGAAACTCTCAACAGATGCTATTGCTATCCCAGTCTCCACTCTCATAAACAGATCAGTTGTTGAAAACTATGTGCCCAAACTCTGGAAAATATCCTATGTTACACCCATGCATAAAGGCGGGACCTCCACTGAACTTAATAACTACAGACCCATTGCTTGACTCTACCCCGGCCGAAATCTTAGAAAAATACATCCATACCCAGATGCTAAAATATCTCCTAGACAACAACGTCCTTTCACCTACTCAGCATGGTTTCAGACCTGCCCATCGTACCACTACAGCCCTCCTCTGCTTCACAAACACAGTAAACCATCTCAAATATGAAGGCCTACAGGTGTCACCTCTTTTTTTGGATATGGCCAGAGCATTTGACACAGTCTCACACCAAATCCTGCTAAACAAACTAAACCAATATCACCTATCAAATTCCACTCTTACCTGGTTTCAAAGCTACTTAACTGACAGGTATCAAGCTGTGAAATGGGAAAATTCTCTCTCTCCTCAGCTGCTCATAACTATAGGAGTCCCACAGGGTTCTGTCTTAGGACCACTACTATTCATAGTCTTCAGAAATTACCTTCATACCTCCACACAGCATATCATTCAGTATGCAGATTACACTACCTTAATCTGTGCTGCACAAAACATTCCCACCCTCCTGCAAACAACTCAACTAGCATTCTGTGATGTTGAAAAGTGCCTTACCAAAGCCCAACTTATCCTCAAGCCAAAGAAAACCCAGCTTATGATTATAACCAGTTCTAACAAAAACACTGATAACAGTCAATTCACTATCTACTCCACAAATGCTACTCCAATTGCTCCAGTGGCACAGGCTAAGCTATGGAGAATAACCATAGACTCCCACCTAAAATTTGATAGTCATCTCAACTTAACTATTAAAAAAGTACATGCCAAACTGGGATCACTCTACCGTATCAAACCATCTCTTACCAACAACACAAGATCAGCCATTGCTCGCTCCCAACTTCTATCCACCCTACTCTGTGCATCTCCCATTCTAACTAATCTCAACAAAACTGAACTAAGCAAAATGGAAGCCTGCTATAACAGAATTGCCCACTTTGCTGAAAATTGCTCATATAGATCTCATCACTGTACTGCTTTGAGGCAGCTTGAACTGCCTAACCTACAATCAGGTCTGCCTCTGTCATTCAATATATTACCTCCCCAATAAGTGTCCTGCCCTCAAAAATCTAGTACATCACTCAGCCAAAAGGCCTCTTAGATCATCAAGCAAACTACTACTAGAAGTCACCAACAGCTACAATAGCTTTGGAGATGCACTGTATAGTAGACCAGTGGCTACAAAATGGAACTCTGTCCCCACTAGCATTCAAAACACATAATCCAAAGCCTCCTTTAAAGACCTCATCAGGCAAAATCTCAAGCAAAGTTGGCAGTGCCATGATTGCTCCCCAGGCTAGTGAAAGCGGATAAGGTAAACATACTAAATCTAGAGTACTTTATAATAGTTTTCAATCTTACTCGCAAACACTGTCTAATCTACAATGTATGTACTACTGTACCTGTGTACTATGTCTGTATTCTACCTATGTTCCAAATTTCAGTTGTACACCACAAATCTATTAATTACCTTTGTTTTTAAATGAATTTTTTTTTTGTTTGTTCTCTCCACTGTAACTATTGATGTGCCGCATACCACTGTAAAAACATGTCTTTTGTAATTTGTGTGTATACTGATCATGTCTAAATAACTGAATGTATCTGTAATTTTTCTTTGTGGAGCTTTTCTCCCCGGGCCTCTGCTGAAAAAGGGCCTTTTTGTCTCAGACACCCCAGTTAACAAATGTAAAATAAATAAATAAAATAATAAATAAATAAGTGGCGCTGGCCCTTTAAATGGAACAAGACTTTGGGTTTTGTTAGGTTACAGTGTAACTTGTGGGATTTGTAACTATTCAAAATGTAACCTGGGACTAGCAGTGTTACTCTGAAGAAGTTCCTTTATACAACTGGGATGAAAGTGCTTAATTCCTGTGTTTTTTATACATGTAAATAAAAGTTTTTATTTTATTCATGTACTGGAAGGTTGACCATTACTTACTGAGGTTTAAAAAGGAGCTTTTTGGTCACCGGTCCACTATCTGCAGCTTTTTTTCTTGAAAATTATGATCAAATACAAGGGTTTTGCAAATATGCACAAACATACACACACACACATATACCAAAAATTTATGCCAGTATTTGTAACTTTGAGCAGTAGCACAACAAGCCTCTGAATAACTGAACATTGCAAAATATGTCTCTCGGGCACTGTAATACTCTTGAAATTACTGTATTGCAAGAGATCACCGCTTATCAGTATAAGAAACATTTCAAATAACTGCACGGTGTGAATGAACTGGGCAGAAGACACTCAGAGTCAGAAACATTTCGAAGTAATTGCACTTTGCGAATAAACAGTACACAGCACACTGAAATTTCCCCAAAATGGTGGTACCTTGCTAGATAATTCTTTACAGTCCAAGAAACACTCTGTAATGGTGACACTTTGCGAAGAGACACACCCAGCACAAAAAAATTTTCAAAATGGTTGTACTTCACGAAATAGTTGCACTTGCACACACAAACTCTACAATACATGTAGAGTAATAAACTCACACTGTAAGCACTTTTACACACTTTGAGATACTTTAAATGACTCTAGTTATGCCCTTGATACAATACGACATTGTAGTTATGCCAAAACACCGCACTTTGCCAAAAAAAATGCAGTCATCTTGCTTTATTTATGCTTAATGTGCCCTTTTTGCTCTTAATATATTCATTTTGCTCACGTAATCTCTTTTCATGCCCACTGTACTTTTCTTGTGCTGATTTTACTCTAAACATGCCCATTTTGCCTCAAACGCACGCGTTTTGCTTTAAACATACAGAGGATATAAAAAGTGCACTCACCCCTGTTAAAATGCCAGGTTTTTGTGATATAAAAAAATGAGACCACAATAAATCATTTCAAAACTTTTCCCACTATTAATTTGACCTATAACCTGTACAATTCAATTGAAAAACAAATAATATAAAAAACGTACAATAAGCTGGTTGCATAAGTGTGCACACCCTTAAACTAATACTTTATGAAAGCAGTTTTTGATTTAATTACAGCATTCAGTCTTCCTGGGTACACACCTGCCATCAGTTAAAGAGACTCTGATTAATTCCAAATAAAAGTTCAGCTGTCCTAGTAGGATTTTCCTGACATTTACTCAGTTGCCTGCTACAGCAAAAGCCATGGTTCACAGAGAGCTTACAAAGCATCAAAGGGATCTCATTGTTGAAAGGTATCAGCCAGGAGAAGGGTGCAAAAAAATTTCCACAGCATTGGTTATACCATGGAACACAGTGAAGACAATCATCAAAAAGGGGAGAAAATATGGAACAATAGTGATGTTGCAAAGAACTGGACATCCCTCCAAAATTGATGAAAAGACAAGATGAAAACTGGTCAGGGAGGCTGCCAAGAGACCTACAGCAACACTGAAGGAGCTTCAGGAATTTCTGGCAAGTACTGGTTGTGTACTACATGTGACAACAATCTTCAGTATTCTCCATATGTCTGGACTATGGTATAGCGTTGCAAGATGGAAGCCTTTTCTTACACAGAAAAACATCCAGGCCCAGCTAAAATTTGCAAAACAATACATAAAGTCTCCCAAAAGCATGTGGGAAAATTTGTTATGGTCTGATGAGACCAAGGTTGAACCTTTTGGCCACAATTCCAAAAGGTACATTTGGTGCAAAAACAACACTTCGGATCACCAAAAGAACACCACCCCCACGGTGAAGCATGGTGGTGGCAGTATCATGCTTTGGGGTTGCTTTTCTTTAGCTGGAACTGGGGCTTTAGTCAAGGTGGAGGAAATCCCAACAGTTCCAAATACCAGTCACTTTTGGCCCAAAACCTTCAGGCGTCTGCTAGAAAGCTGAAGATGAAGAGGAATTTCACCTTTCAACACGACAGCAACTCCAAGCAAACATCCAAATCAACAAAAGAATGCCTTCACCAGAAGAAGAAAAAAAAGAAGTTATGTACTCACCATAACGTTCCATTTCAGTTGTTCATCTCGCCTTCATTCTTACTAATGGGTTTGGAGCCGATCATCGGCGCCGACTCAGCCAACTGCAAAATCTTTAGGTCTTCAACCAGCTCTAGGCCAACTCCCTATCCCATGATGCACCTTGAGCTTCCCTCAGATCTTGTTTGCTGCCAACTGGCTACCTATGACTATTAATATGCCACTCTAAAAACTGGATAAGAGATAATACACCATAAATAAGAGAGGTCTCAGACCTCAAGTAGACTGGATGGGGGTTGGAGGGTGGGACATAAGAATGAAGGCGAGATGAACAACTCACATGGAACATTATGGTGAGTACATAACTTCTTTATGTGAAGTTGTTCTATCTCGCCATTCATTCTTACTGATGAGTTGTGTCCCAAGCACCATCTTTCTCGGGTGGCTCATGGGAGAATGTTCTTCCGAACAGTGGAACCAAAGAAGTCTTTTCCCTGGAGGCCTTGTCTACTTTGTAATGAGTGATGAAGGTATGAGGCCTTGACCAAGTAGCTGCTGCACAAATAGTATCTAATGATAACTTAGCAGAGAGGGCTGATGAGGTACATACAGCTCTAGTAGAGTGGGCCTTTATTTTTTGTTGTAATAGAGCATTCACTGAACTATAAGTGAAATAAATGCAATCGGATAACCATCTTGACAAGGTGACTTTTGTCACTGGAGCATCTTTTTTTGATTCCAAAAAAGAGACAAAGAGCTGTTCTGTTTTCCTGAATTGTTTGGTCCTGTCCAAATAAAATCGGAGTTGCCTATGAACATTAAGTTTGTGCAGCATGTGTTCCATCTTATTTGTGTATTTAGGGAAGAAAATGGGCAATTCAATAGATTGGTTGAGATTTGTCGAGATTTGTCTCTGAACAAACTTTGGGCAAAAATGGATTACTTCGGAGCGAGACTCTGTCATTATGGAAAATCAGATAAGGAAGTTTGATGGTCAAGGCCTGTAACTCAGAAATCCTCTGAGCAAAAGTAATAGCTATTAAACATATAGTCTTCCATGAGAGCTATTTCAAATCACAGGATGAGGCTGGTTCAAAAGGAGGTAATATAATTCAGGAAAGAACAAAATTTAGATTCCATGGCATGGCTGAAGTTTTGACGGGTGGTCTAAAATGAATACCATTGAGAAAGGCTTTAGAGAGTTGATGTGACATGAGATTAGAACCTTGGACACCAAGATGAAAGTTCGAGATTGCTGCTAATTGAACTCTAATAGTAGCTGCAGCGGCTCCTTCATTGAAACGTTTAGTCAGAAACTCCAGAATAGATGAAATTGAAGCTAGGTACAGATCAATATCATTCTGAGATGCCCATATAGAAAATCTCTTCCATTTGCTAAGATATAATTTTCTGGTAGATGATTTATGAGAAGATGTTAAAATATGTTGAGCCTCGGCTGAGAGGTTGTGAATCCTGGCTATGTTTGAATTGGAGCAGCCAAGCTGTCAGTTTGAGGGAGTGAAGAGACGGATGAAGACCCCCCGATGAATGGGTCAGAAGATCTGGAATCATGTCCAGGATTCAAGGCTCTTCCAATAGATGAGACTAAAGGAAGGGAAACCAAATCTGATGATGCCAGTAAGGGGCTATTAAAATTATGGTCCTTTCCACAGTCTTTGCTTTCTCTAATACTTTGGGTATTAGAGGGAAAGGAGGAAAGGCATAAAGGAGACCCAGGGGCCAATTGTGTACCAGTGCATTCCTTGGGGCATCCCCCAGCGGGAGGATTAGGGTGAAGTAGCTGCTGCATTTCATGTTCTTTTGGATTGCAAAGAGATTGCAGCAAGGCTGGCCCCACCTGTGTAAGATGCTTTCTGCTACTTTGCTTCTTTAGGGACCACTCATCAGGCAAGAGAATTACCCAGCTCATCAGGCAAGAGAATTACCCTGCTTAGCTGGTCTGCTATCACATTGGATTTCCCCGGGATGTGCATTGCTATCAGAAAGCACTAGGTGGAAGTTGCCCACTGCCATACTCTCAGGGCCTCTCGACACAGGGGATAAAAAAAGTTATGTACCTACCATAACGTTCCATGTTAGTTGTCTCCTCTCGCCTTCTTTCTTGCTGGTTCGCTTCAGAGCCGATCCTCGGCTCTGACTCGGCCATCTTCTAAAGCTCAAGAGCTGTTTACTGGCTCGAGGCCTCCCCACATCCCATGATGCCTGGCGCTAGATACCCAGATCTCGTTTGGTAAGTCCAACTGCATAAAAAGGAAAGAGTCCTATCCTATAATACATAAACCCTACCAAGAGACTACCAGGTAGAGAGGAATAGCCAGAGAAGACTCAGACAGTGAAAAACCATACAGAACTATTCTCGGTCTACTAGGATCGGGGGATGGAGGGTGAGACGCAAGAAAGAAGGTGAGAGGAGACAACTAACATGGAACGTTATGGTAGGTACATAACTTCTTTATGTTAAGTTGTCTATCTCGCCTTCATTCTTGCTGGTTGGGACAGTGTCCCTAGCACCTAAAATCCTGGGTGGCTCATTGGAACAAACTCTTCAGAACAGTGGAACCAAAATCAGCTCTGCCCCTGGAAACCACGTCCAACTTATAATGGAAAATGAAGGTATGAGGGTTCGCCCACGTGGCCGCTGCACAAATAGATTAGATGGGCAACCTAGCCTGAAAAGCCACAGAAGTGGCTAAGGCTCTGGTGGAGTGACCTTTTGGTTTAACAGGCAATTCTTTATTCCGTAGCTGATAGATAAATGTGATGATAGAAGTCAACCACCTGGATAAGGTCACTTTTGAGACTGGTAGAACTTGTTTACCCTCAGCATAAGGAAGAAAAAGCTGGTCCGATTTTCTGATGTCCTTAGTCCTATGCAAATAAAAGCGCAGTTGCCTGTGAACATCTAACCGGTGCAACTTATATTCCGCCCTGTTGGAGTGGTTGGGAAAAAACACAGGAAGGTCAATGGACTGATTCAAGTTATTCTCAGAAGAGACCTTAGGAAGGAAGGAAGGATTAGTCCTGAGAGCAACCCTGTCATTGTGGAACACTAGGTACGGAGGACGGATACAAAGAGCCTGGAGTTCCGAAACTCTTCTGGCTGAAGTAATCACTACCAGAAAGAGGGTTTTCCAAGATAAAAACTTCAAAGAACAAGAAGCTGCAGGTTCGAAGGGGTGCAAAATTAGAGAAGATAGATTCAAATTTAGATCCCACGGGGGTGGAGGATCTCTCACTGGGGGCCTGAGCAGAGTGGTTCCTTTGAGAAAAGCTTTGCAAAGCTTATGAGACATATTACTTCCCGACAGGCCAATGTGAAAATTTGAAATTCAGCTAACTGAATGCTAATTGTAGTGGAAGCGGACCCAGCATGAAAGAGTTCCACAAGAAATTCCAATATGTGGTGTACAGGGGGGCTGAAAAGGGGTCTATACTCTTACCCTCTGCCCAGGACGAAAATGTTTCCACTTACTAGCGTAAGTTTTTCTAGTGGTAGACTTGTGCGATGATAAAATGATTTCACGCACAGTGGGGAGATATCAGGAAGCCTGGCTAAGGTTGGAAGTGGAGCAACCAAGCTATGAGCTGGAGAGATTGTAGGGAATGGTGCAGCCCACATGATTGATGGATCAGAAGGTCTGGAACTGGGTCCAGAATCCCAGGCTGCTCGAGAAGAGAATGATGCAGGAATGGGAACCATATTTGTCGAGGCCAGTAAGGAGCAATGCGGGTCATTTTGCAGCCCAATACGGTAGCTTTCTGTATCAGTTTGGGGATTAGGGGAAAGGGAGGGAATGCATACAGAAGTCCCTGAGGCCAATTGTGGACTAGAACGTCTCCGGGGAAATATCCTGGAAGTGGAAGGAGAGAGAAGAAATTGTTGCACTTGCTGTTGAAGGGGGTGGCAAAGAGGTCGCAGCAAGGCTGTCCCCATTTGCGGAAGATTTGATCCGTCACTACCCGATTCAGAGACCACTCGTGAGGCATGAGAATTGCTCTGCTCAGCCTGTCTGCTATGACGTTGGATCTCCCAGGGATGTGCACTGTGGTCAGAAACCGTTGGGAAGAGATCGCCCACTGCCAGAGTCGGAGTGCTTCTCGACATAGGGGGTAGGACCTGATTCCGCCCTGCTTGTTAATGTACCACACGATTGACATATTGTCCATTTGAATTGCAGTGGTCCCGGTAGGAAGAGAGTCCTGAAGAGCTTACAATGCTAAAAGCATGGCCCTCATCTCCAAGACGTTTATGTGCAGATGGTATTCTTGAGGTTGCCAGGTGCCCTGGACTGTTCTGCCCTGATAATGCACCCCCCCCACCCGATCATGGAGGCATCTGTGGTCACGGTAGCAACTGGAGGGGGGAAGTACAAATGGTCTGCCCTGGGGCACTGATGTGGAGACCATCCACCACGTAAGGTGCTTTTTGCATGCTTCTGTGATAATAATCATGTGAGACATGAGAAGCTGCTGGAAGGACCATTGGGTAAAAAGAAGCCACTGGAGGATTCTCATGTGAAAACGAGCCAGAGGGACGAGTATGATCACTGCAGCCATGAGACCAAGGGTTTGGAGGACGAACCTGGCTTGAATTCTCTTGCATTTTAACAAGACCTGCACATGTTGGCGAAAGACTAACACCCTGTCTGGTGGAAGGCTGGCTGACCTGTCTTTTGTATTTAAATTTGCGCTTATAAAGGTGATAGGGTGACAATGCAGATTTTTCAAAATTTATTGCGATACCCAATCTGGAAAAAGTCTGGATTGTGTAGTCTCTGGCTCGCAGAAGGTGATGCCTGATGGTAGCAGTGAGGAGCCAGTCGTCTAAATATGGAAACACTTGGAATCCTTGCCATCTCAGGTGAGCGGTAACTACTGCCATACATTTGGTGAACACCCTGGGGGCTGTGGTGAGACCAAAGGGTAGAGCCCTGAACTGATAATGGCTGGCTCCCAGCCGGAAGCGGAGGAATCTTCTGGAGCACCTGTCCATTTTGATGTGGTAGTATGCATCCTGAAGATCTATGGAGCACATCCAATTGTCCTGACCCAGAAAGGGTAAAATGGACTGTAGCGTGACCATCCAAAACCTTGTTCTTTGAATAGACCTGTTTAGTCTGCTGAGATCCAGAATGGGTCTCCAGTCCCCTGTCTTTTTTTGTACCAAAAAGAACCTTGAGTAAATTCCGGATCCTTGCTGGTCTGCTGGGACTTGCTAGCTGGCCCTTTTTCTTAGCAGTTTTGAAACTGCTTGATCCCTTAGATTGGGTGGAACATCTGGAAGGGACTTGTTTAACAACAAGGGAGTGCAAACAAAGGGAATTCTGTAGCCTCCGGATATAACAGACTGTACCCATTTGTCTTGTGTTATGTCTAGCCAGGCTCTTGGGTACAGTGATAATCTTCCCCCGACTGCCTCCAGAGGTGGGCAGCCGGGCAACCCTTCAGGGATGGTGGGAGGGCTTGTCGGGGAAGGATTCTCTGCTGCCCTGGTTTTGCGGACCCCATCTGCCATGAGGGTGGCGTCTGTTATTGTTCCCTCCTCTGCCCCTGGAGGGGAACTCACCATGTGTGTCTGGCAAGGCTCCCTGGGATTTCTGGAACCACATCTTTCCACTCTTCTGACCCTTGGGATATGGTCTGGAAGGAGTGGAAAAATGGACTCCCACAGCAGAGAGAGTCTTGCCTTCCTGCTCACACCTGGTAAGGGTGTCTTTTACCTGTGATCCAAAGAGAGAGGAGCCATCAAAGGGGGTGTTGGTGAAAGACGCTCTGAAAGGTTCCGCAGAGTTATAAAGCCACATCCAAGCATGCCTCCTTAGGGCGACGCCTGCGGCTCTACTCGCACCATCGGCTGCATAAGAAATGAGCCTCATGGAGGAGTTTACCACTGAATTAAGAGTTGCCAGCTGGGAGGCTGCCTTAGCCTGGGCCCCCTCAGCTGATGGATCTTGGAGGGTATCTCCAAGCTCTTTAAGGAGATCCCTTTGCAAACGGGTAAAGTGGCACAAATAATTTAGAGACTTCAGTCGCTGAAGAGAACATCCGCTTCCCATATCTGTCCATCATCCTGGACTCTTTGCTAGGGGGATGGACAGATGAAGTTTCAGCCAACTCCTTCTTTGTGGCTGCTGCTACCACCATGGCATCAATGGGAACACCTTTGGTCAAAACTGTTTGCCTTGTGGTGCAGTTATGAATTTTGCAGGTCTTCTAAGGGTTGGTTCCACTGTGTCTGGAGCTGACCAAGCCTTCCGAGCCACCACAGACATGAGTGGGTCAAAAGGCGGAGACACCCAGAAGGTGGAAGGTCGGGATCCAAACGCATCCAGAAATACCGACTCATCCTCGGAAGGGCTAAGGGTAGACCAGTTCCCCCTCTGCCTAAGCATCTCAAGGATGTCTGAGAATGAGACATCTTCAGAGGGGGACCTCGGGGACCCTTCAGAATCCTCTAAGTCGGTGTCTGATGTGACAGAATCAGGGGAGTCAAAATGCTTCCTCTTGCATTTCCACTTACGAGGTGGCTCCTCTGATTGATCAGGGGAGCCCTCGGAAGAGGAAGATACACCCAAAGGGGTGCCCTGGAGCGTTGATTCCCCACGATTGGGGTCTGGAGGAGGGGCAGAGGCAGGCGCAGGCACCATAGTGGGAAGAGCCGAAGGGGATGATCGTGGGCCTGACTCAGGGGACAGCACACTCCTCATGACCTCAAAGGCGTCCCTGCTCGGATGCCAAGAAGGCTGCGGTTCCAAAGAGACCAGAATCCCTCTCCGCACAGAGGGGGATGGCCCCGAAGCCGATGTAGGAGCAGAGCTCACCTGTGCCGAAACTCCGAGGGGGAGAACGGGGTCGGACAAGGGTCCGATGCCACTTGCCCCCTTGGAGCTGACGATGGAGTTTCGGCACCCAGATCCCTCCAAGGATGGTACCAAGGAAGTAATCGGAGCCGATGACTGAACCGAAGGAGAAGGTATCGGTGCTGACGGTTCCACGATTCGAACCCCAATGAACTCCGGCTGTGAACTCAAGGGAGGAGTCGGAGGAGGAATGACTGCAGACAATGACGGAGCCAAACCCTGTTGAGGGGAGCTGGACAACATTTTTGCTAGGGCCTGTGATTTCAAAAGCCTGCTGACCACTCTCTCCAAGTCATGATCTGACAATCTCAATGACCGAGAAGAGTGGGAGGACCGATGACTGCGCTCCGATTGGAGCAGAGGAGACCTAGGAGCAGAGCATATCGACTCCAGGGAGGGAGACCTAGATCTCTTTCAACTCCCTGCCAGCTCTGAAGTGCATGTCGGAGCCAACTGAGAAACAGGCACATCGGTTCCAGCCGGAACCAAGGCAGAAGTAGCAGCTTCACTAACAATGGCTCTGAACTGGGAGTCGAAGGTTTAGGTGGCTTGGAGGCATTCACGGGCTGAGCCTTAGCCGGTGACTCCTCGGGTTTGAGCAAACCCCGTAGGATTAACTTATTCCTACGCTCCTGCAGGACTCTTGGACTGAAAGCATGGCAAACCGAACAAGAGTCCTGCAGGTGGACGCCGCCGAGACAATAGACACAAGAAGTGTGACCATCTGTCAGAGACATCTTCTGACAGCATGAATCACACTTCTTGAATCCGGACACCTTGGTATCCTCAGACATAGCTAAAGGAGGGAATACCAGACAAAAAAACACAACTATAACAATTTGAGTATAATAACTATAACACACACACACGAAATTACCACACCCAAAAAGAGTCAAGGAAACACACAATAGTCTAACAACAACAAATAGACTAAACTAAGTAAATACTAACTATATATATATATATATATATATATATATATTTTTTTTTTTTTTTTTTTTTAAAGAAAAAATAGGTTTGCCTCTAACTTAAATGGCTACTTCAGAAAGGGGGGGGGGACTCTCTAACTGAAACGAGTTTTTTGAAGGGAAGGGGAATACAGATAAGGGAAGGATATATACTTAAACAAAGAAGAAAGATAGTATACTACGATTAACAAACTACACTAAACCTACTAGTTTTTTTTATCAAAAAAACAGATAATAATAATAAAATATACGACCTGAGTCAGTAAGACAAGTTCGCAGCAGAAGCAGCAAATGAGATCTGGGTATCTAGCGCCAGGCATCATGGGATGTGGGGAGGCCTCGAGCCAGTAAACAGCTCTCGAGCTTTAGAAGATGGCCGAGTCGGAGCCGTGGATCGGCTCTGAACCCAACCAGCAAGAATGAATGAAGGCGAGATAGACAACTTAACATGATTTGGTTCCTCCTTGTTTGTTTATGTACCAGACCACTGACATATTGTCCGTCTGAATTGAGAGGACTGCAATGCTAGGAGTACCGTGCTTATCTCCAGGACATTTATCTTCAGATGAGCCTCATGCTTCTACCATGTGCCTTGGGCTGTTCTTCCCTGATAATGCCCCCCCTCCACCCTTTCAAGGAAGCGTCTGTGGTCACTGTGGCTATAGGAGTGGGTAGAACAAATGGATGGCCTAGAGTTACTTGTTGGGATGTCAGCCACCACTGAAGGTCCTTCTTGCATGTATTCGTTATGATTTGGTGTGACATTGTGAGTTCCTGAAAAGACCATTGAGAGAACAGGAGCCATTGTAGTATTCGCATGTGCATCCAGCTCAGAGGAATGGCTATGGTTTCTGCCACCATTGTTCCTAGCAATTTGAGTACCATTGAGACTGGGACTTTTGTCTTTGGAAGCAGGTCTAAGATTTGTTTTCGTAAAAGACAAACTCTTTCTGGAGGAAGGTTTAAGGTCATTGTGACTGTATTTAGTTCTGCTCCTATGAAAACAGTCTGTTGCAATGGTGATAAGGCAGATTTTTCTGAGTTTATGGTAATCCCCAATTGATTGCAGAGATTTAAAGTTGTGTCCCTTGTGTGTATGAATTGATGCCTGGTGGTGGCAGTGAGGAGTCAGTTGTCTAGTTATGGAAACACCTGGAATCCCAAACATCTCAGGTGAACCGTTGACTACTGACATGCATTTGGTGAACACTCTAGGGGCTGTAGTGAGACCAAAGGACAGAGCCCAAAACTGATAATGACTGGCTCCCAGCCAGAAGCATAGATGATCCCTGGATGGCCTGTCCATTTTTTGTGTAGTATGCATCCTGGAGTTCTGTCGAGCACATTCAGTTGTCTTTCCCCAGAAAGGGGAGTATTGACTGTAGCGTGACCATCTGGAACTTTGTCTTTTTTACAGACTTGTTTAGTCTGCTGAGGTCTATAATAGGTCTCCAGTCCCCTGTTTTCTTTGGAACTAAAAAGAACTTTAAGTAAGTTCCAGATCCTCTCTGGTCTGCTGGGACTGGTTGGATGATTCTTTTCCAGCAACCTTTGGACCCCTATGGCTGCTTGTTCCCTGTGACTGGGTGGAACGTCTGGGATTTTTTTCACAAGAGGGGGCGGTGTTGCAAAGGGAACCGAGTATCCTCTGGATATGATACTTTGTACCCAGCTGTCTTTTGTTATTTTTAGCCAGGTGTCTGGGTACAAGGAAAAGCATCCCCTGACTGCCTCCAGAGATGGAGAGTCGGGCCTCCTCTCAGGAGCACTGATAGGGCTTCCCAAAGAACTGATCTCTGTCACCCTGATTCTGTGGACCGCCTCTGCCATGTGGATGGCATCTTACATTATTTCCCCCTCCTCTGCCTCTAGATAGGGGTTCACCATGAGTGTCCTGGAAAGATCCTTGAGATTTACGAAACCACATCTTTCCACCCCCCCCTTTGGGGTAGGTGCTACTTGGGGTAGAAAAGGGTACTCTGACGGCAGACAAAGTCCTTCTATCTTTCTCACTCCTTGTAAGTGTTTCCTTCACTTTTAGTCCAAAAAGGGGTGTTAATAAAGGAAGACTTAAAGGGTTCCGCAAAGGAACATAGATGCATTCAGAAGTGTCTCCTAAGGGCAATTCCTGTACCTGCTGCTCTGCTCGTTCCATCAGCTGCATATGACACCAGACATATGGAATAGTTCACAACAGAATTAAGAGTAGAGAGCTGGGAAGTTACCTTGTCAGAAACCCCTGCAGCTACTGAACCCTGCAGGGTATCTCCCAGTTCCTTCAGGAGATCCCCTTGTAAGCTAGTAAAATGCGAGATAGTTCAGCAATCGAAGGACAAAAGCCACTGAACTAAACATATTCTTACCATAACTGTCCATGATCCTGGACTCTCTATTAGGAGGATGAACAGACATAGAAATTTCTGATAGTTCCTTCTTGGTGACCGCTGCCACCACCATAGCATCAACAGGCACTCCTCTAGAGAGAAAGGTTTTGTCTTGAGGGCAAGTTATAAATTTATTAGGCCTCCTGGGAACAGGCTCCGTGGTATCCGGGGACTCCCATGTCCTCTGAGAGAGTATTCCTGTGGGGAGTCCAGATGCTTCTTCTTGCAAAGTCTCTTCCTGGGAACCTCTTCAGTGAGAGCTTCTGGAGAGGTCTCAGGGGAGCATGGCTCACCCAATGGGGCTACCTGAGGCTCAAGATCTCCACGCTTTAATGGAGCGTGTGTTGTAGAGGTAGACACCGGTGGTTTAAGGGAGGGAGCTGCTGGTACTGATGGAGTGTTTGTCAGCATGGACAATGCCCTCCTCATGGCCTCGAAGGCCCCTTGGCCTCGACTCAAGGAATCCCTTGGATCAGAGGATTCAAGGACTCTCCCAACACCAGGACGGAGGACTCCGAGCCTGAGGTCAGAGCCGAGCTCATTCTAGCCGAGGCCCCAAGAGGCAAAGTCGGAACTGACAAGTTGGGTCGACTATCCTCCCTAGACCTGACTGGCAAGCGTCAGCTCTGAGATTCCTCGACCGGCACCAAAGTCAGGGCTGACAAACCTAAGGTAGGGGCCGGCCCCGAGGGCTTCACGATCATCAGTTCCGAGCTCTCTGGCTCTGAAACTTTGAGGCAGATTGGAGGAGGAAGAGAAGATGTTGGGGGAACTTGTGTCGGCTCCGAAGTCCCAGGGGTCGGCGCTGATAAAATTTTTGCAAGCGCCGGTATCTTTAAAAGCTTCTTCACTACACGGTCCATATCCAAATCAGAAAGTCTACTTGAGGCCCAAGAAGAATGTGTGGATGAAGCCACCGATTGTAAGATGGGGGATTTCAACATAGGAGATACCAGCTCCAAAGTCAGGGACTGGCTCCTAACCAAAACAAGTCAGCTCCGTTGGCTGTGGAGCCGATGTTGAAGCTTTACTCGACCCAGTTTTTGATGGACTTTTTCTCGACTCCAAAGACATCTTTGAGTGTTTGTCATCTTATCCAGTGACCCTTGGAAGGAAGATTTCAAAAGACCTCTAGCCACGAGTTTCCTCTTCCTCTCATGCAACACTCTAGCACTAAAAAGAGCGGCATATAGAAAAGCTTTCTTGTAGGTGCACCTCACCTCAACAATAATCACAGTCAGTATGTCCATCAGTGATGGACATCTTTTGCCCACATCTTGGGCATTTTTTAAACTCAGACTTGGATTTTTCTTTCTCCTGATGAGACATCCTAACAGTAATCAGAGAAAAAAACTTCTATATGTATTAGAAAAAACACACAGAAATACAAGTGTCTCTAAGCTATGAGAAGAATATATCAACACTAACTCTTAATAATGAGATTTCTAAGATAAAGTGAAAATTATCTAATTATCCAAATATAGAATATATATGCATATCAACAGCACATGAACTCTCTACTATCTAAATATCAAAATGCTTGCCCTGTAAATTAAAGGGCTCTAACTTAGAACACACACTGTGAAGAATAAGAGATAGGGAGAGACTAAAGGCCTAAAAACAAAACGGCCACTTAAAACTATTTATTTAAACTATCAAAGTATCTAACTTTGAATATCTAAATATCTAAGCTAAGCATTTAAGACAAGTTTTAAGGTAGAAAAACAATAATTTTCACTGGCCAGATCAGGTGAACATCCGATCAACTTGCAGCGGCAAATGAGATCTGGGGGAAGATCAAGGTACATCATGGGACAGGTAGTTGGCCTTGAGCTGGTTGAAGACCTCAAGCTTTTGCAGATGGCCGAGTCGGAGCAGAGGATCGGCTCTGAGCCCATCAGTTAGAATAAATGGCGAGATAGAACAACTTCACATTTAAAGTTTTGGAATGGCCCAGCCAGAGCCAGACCTAAATCCAACAGAAAATCTGTGGGGTGACCCGAAGAAGGCTGTGCACAAAATATGTCCTCGCAATCTGACAGATTTGGAGCGCTTTTGCAAGGAAGAGTGGGCAAATATTTCCAAGTCAAGATGTGCCATGCTGATAGACTCCTACCCAAGAAGACTGAATGTTGTAATTAAATCAAAAGGTGCTTCAACGAAGTATTAGTTTAAGGGTGTGCACACTTATGCAACCAACTTATTGTACGTTTATTTTTTACATTTTGTTTGTTTTTCAACTGAATTGTACAGGTTATAGGCCACATTAAAGGTGGAAAAAGTTTTGAAATGATTTATTGTGGTCTCATTTTTTATATCACAAAATCCTGGCATTTTAACAGGGGTGTGTACACCTATCCACTGTAGTCATTTGGCTTTTCTGATAATCGCTTCATCAAATATCTTAATCTTAAACATTTTCTTAAGTTAATAAACCTTTTCTGCCTTTCGCTTGTTTAGTAATGCAGTTTGTGCACTTGTAATGGTCCGTTTTACCTTTTTATAAAATAAGCTGTTTGTGCAAGTTTTCATTACCTTTGGTTTTTTTCTGTGCTCATTTCTCTTAGTTTACCTTCACTGTCATCTCTACACCTCGTGGCTCAGAATATCAATCTCTGGAATCCCGGTTCTGACACCATGTTGCTCTTCTAGTCAGGATACAATAGACCAGTCTTTGTGGTTTTACCTTTTTATAAAATAAGCTGTTTGTGCAAGTTTTCATTACCTTTGTTTTTTTTCTGTGCTCATTTCTCTTAGTTTTACCTTCACTGTCATCTCTACACCTCGTGGCTCCAAATATCAATCTCTGGAATCCCGGTTCTGACACCATGTTGCTCTTCTAGTCAGGATACAATAGACCAGTCTTTGAGGATTCTGTTCAAGCAGCTTTATTATGTACAAACACATCAGGATAGAAGCTTACTGACTAACTTAGGTAACTTATATATAAACTAGCTATTGCATTCATACATGCTCACTCTGTGGCTGCACTCTCACAATGGCACTGGGTATAGCATGTGCCTGCTATTTATATGTGCACGTTTAGTCATTGATATTCTTAAACATACAGTACATACACTCTGTTCTACATCTGATATTTTAAAATGAGATTTTATATTAGTCTGGTTTATTCTGAAGAGTTCAAATCACTGCTTGATGAAGTCATTTAATAAACCACTGGTCCTGGTTCAGACTTTGATATTTTTTGTGGTTTCTTGGATCCCTCATTCACCCTTAAAGTTGTTTCATAGTTTGCTTTGAAACAAGCAATCAGTCTTCAAGCCAGGTCTTCTGTACAGGGTCTAAGAACCAGGAAGAAATTATTCTACATACTCTGGATGTGCACTGGCAGCTCCTGTACTATCTATACAGAACTAAGTCCTTTAGAAATGCAAGTTAGCCATTTATTTCTTGTAAAGGTTCAAAGAAAGGACAACCTGTGTCAAAGCAGACCATTTCAAGATGATTGTCATCAGCTAATGCCTTTTGTTATACCCACCATGGTTAGTAATTTCCAAGCAGTAATCAAGGTACATTCTACTAAATCCTTGGCTTCTTCAGTGCATATTGGAATGGGGTGGACTCAAAAGTATTCTACAGGCAGCTACGTGGTCCTCTGTACATACTTTTACAAATCATTACAAACTGGATTCCTTTTCTAGGCCCAGGATATGCCTTGCTAGGACCATTCTCCAGGGACTCTTGGATTCATATCTTTCCTCCTCCCGGGTTGTATAGGCTTTAATAATCAATGCATATAGTCTAAAGGCTACTGCAGCAGTGAGAATTGCAAACATAGTACAGTTGTGTAAGTTGCACTTACCCATAACAGTAGATGTTCTAATTTCTCACTGCTGCAGTAGCCTCACCCACCACCCATCCCCACTTCTGTTTCTAATTAGCTCTTGGTATATAAACATTTTGTTTGATTCTCAGCTAGAGCATCTTCTGCGTGGAGACATGCATGAATGGGCGTACCTTCATTGAAGGTTGTGCGTCAGGGCTGGCAACTCGGCATGTAAAAACCAGCTGCCAATCATTAGCAGACCGGAGTTCCGCTGTGACGACCCCTAACCGGGAAAAGCCGAAACGACACAAATATAAACGTTTTGTTAATATTACATCTTTTTGAAATTCAGGATGAGTACACTCCTTCTATCAGAAAGTTCTGAAGAAAGCTTCACTCTGATTTCCCTCCACAGGGTTTCCAGTCAGCAGTTAGAGTGAAGGTGTGAGATGGAGATGAAGCCTTTTGAAGTTGGACAGCTGTTGTGTCACAGGCAGGATACAACACTTATAGCCTAAAGGCTACTGAAAAAATGAGGAATTCAAACATCTGCTGTTTACGGGTAAGTGCAATTTACACATCTGTACTCTCTCCAGTGAAATAACTGCTCCTATAGTATTTGTCAAGTACCCATCTTTGACTGTCATGGCACTCAGGCTTAAATGGATCCATATTAATTCTTATCTAGAGATAGTTTGTTTCATCATCCATTTCTTGGTGGACAGAGTGAATATAGTGAAGCCAGTTTCTGGACTCTTTTGGCTACAACTGTCAGTGGGAAAAAGATCTGATCCATTCAGTGAGAAAAGATACGTAGGGGAAGTACTGGGCACAGTCCAACAGACATTTTTCTTGACTCTGGAAAAGATGCAGACTGCAGTATACATCTTTAAAAATATGAAGGCTGTATCTTCATAGTTTTGCCAGAATGTTCCAAGGACTTTTTTTATCAGTAGAATAGCTCAAATACCAGATTTCAAATGAATAAAAATCATCTTTACATTATAACATTTTGGATCAGTCTATAGCTAACGCACCTATTTTTTGCTTCCTTAATAAATGGGTGGATTACCTTAACTTTATAAAATTTAGGAAGACCATTTGTGAACATTTTCCAGTGTCAATATGAACATCCAATTCTTTTGTTTCAAGCTATAGAGAGATCATCTGGAGACACTAATGATTCAAAGGCTATATGGTTCTCTGTTCAGTAGTAGCTCCATATAATCTGTAGAAGTTAGCCATATTCTTACTTATCAGATTCTGCAATGCTTTACTTCTCCTGGGAGTCCCTTTAGGTAGCCATCAGCACTACTACTACTGTGACACTGCCATTTAGTACTTAAACAAGAAAGGAAGTATAATATCAAGCCAGCTTAGCTGGCTGGGCATTCTGTTATGAGATCTGGTATTAATAGGTTCCTGGTTGACACTAGTCCACTCTCAGTGAGAAAACTTAGATCATGTAAAATCTGAATATTTTAGTCATGTCTTTTTTCCAGATCTGGTGTTAATAGGTTTCCGGTTGACACCAGTCCACTCTCAGTGAGAAAACTTGACCTGAGAAGATCATGTAAAGTCAGAATAGTAATTTAGTCCTGTCTTTTTTCCAGCAGCTGAAGTTCAGCTGGGCAGTTTAGCTTTGAATCATTCTGCTGTGAATGAGAATGCCCAAATCACCAAGTACTAGACTAAATGCCATGATGCTGCACTGAGAGACTGGACAAGGAATATTCTTATTCATTTCCTCTCACTTCTTTACTTAAAAAATCCTTACAAAAGTAAAAAATCCAGATGATTCAAAAGATTCTTATAGTTCTGCAGTAGACATGTCAACAGTGGCCCTTTCCTCATGAGAAGGTGGATCATTGCAAATATCATGCCTACATAGACCACATTCATGAAAATTAGGGAGGGTAGGCTGCACATTTGTCACTTAAATACTTTTCTTTCATGGATTGAAGATTAAGGTGCTGTGTCCCAGTAAACAACTTGTATTACCACAGGTTGTTGAGGTTTTAGCAGAGGCTAGGAGATCCACTACTAAGAAAACCTATGTCTAAATACCTATTGGTGTGAGACCAGAATATTAGTGCCATTTCAAGTTTAGCTTCCTAATACATTGTACTAGTGTGCTCATTTTCTGACCAAAATCTTGACATTTTATCCCTTCATCACTAGTTTATTTCTATTTCTGTTTAAGTCTTTAATTGGTCTCGAAATGTTGACAGAATTTCCCTTTGTGCTTCCCTTTTCCAGCATTTTGCATTCCTTACACTTTTTCGCTGTCCTTACAGAAATTAGGCCATCATGGAGAATGTCAGTTACAGGTTCTTAACATGGCTTTGAGTAAAGGCATACAATTCTTGTTACCTCAAGGATGCGAGGAAGCTGTTTTGTGCAGGATGGAACCCTGAAGACAATTCTTTGTAGACAAGTTCAGTACCAATTAATGTAGAAAAAATATAAAACAAATGTTTCTCTTGTTTCTGATAACTTAACTAAGACATTCCTGTTAATACCTTTTATTTGATTTTACTATTATTTGAGCTTTAGGACTGGTCAAGAGCCCTTCATTAGGACAGCCAGAAAGCTTATTTTATTTATTTATTATTTCTTTACCTGGAAAGTCCGACTTGCAATGAAGTCAATTTTCAGCGGAGGCCCAGGGAGAAATGCTTCAGATGCATGTCTTTGACACATGGGAGGAAACCACAGTACCCGGAGGAAACCCGCACAAATGCAGTGAGGACATGCAGACTCCACACAGAAGGCACTCCAGCTGAGAATTAAACTAGAGAACCTCTTGCTGTGAGGCAACAGTGCTACCGCTGCACCACTGCATCGTCCAGTAATTGAAGTAATTGCAAAACCTATGCTGGTTCAATAAACTGTATCACATCACTTCTGTGTTCGTGTCTTTGTGTTTGCATTTAATTTTGTTCTTTTATTATGAATTATTGAGTAATTGAGTAATGCCCGGTTGAGGCTATAACTTGGAGAAACAAATCAATCACATGGAAAAAAAAATGTATATAATTTTTTTTTTTTGCAGGAGTGCCAACCCCTCTGCACACTCTCTTACTTAAGTATATGTTCTCTGTGGTTACACTTCTGCAAGTGAACTGAATCTGTGTGCACCAACAGAAAATGTGCATAATTTTTCATTAGGAAACAGCAATTCATGGGTTTTAGCTTGTGGTACTGCAGTCAGTAAAATGCAACCTTGTCCAGTTTACACTCAGTCGAGGGCAGAGAGGCCTATTCAGGAGATATATACTAAGCTCCCACATGGTTTACTAGATTGATTTTTCATAGATATATATGAGTTCACTACCATGGGTATCAAGGGAATGTTAGCCAAGGACTCCACCTTTTCTTTGGATTCATTGCTTTCACATTATTGTATTATAATGCTTCATTATTCTTGCTTTCAAAGTCTAGATACCCTCCTTCCAGCCTTGCAGCATTACTTGACAACCTTAGGATCACGAGGAAGCTATTTTGTGCAGGCTGGAGCCTTTGTTATTTTTATCTGTTAACTGCTGAGTTATAGTGCCATGCTGAAGTGTGTGTGTGTGTGTGTGTGTGTGTGTGTGTGTGTGTGTGTGTGTGTGTGTGTGTGTGTGTGTGTGTGTGTGTCGGGGGGGGGGGAGGCTTTGATTCTGGAAAGAATGGGGGCTAAAATCTTTTGAAGCCATCTGAAATGTGTTTCTGTAATACTGTGATGATTAAATTGCATAAAAGCTATATCTGTGGCACCATATACCTGGTTTTATTCTCTTAACGGCTTTATAGTAAAGCATGTTGATGAAAACTGGTGTCCTGAGGACAGCATGATGATTTTTCCTGTGAGAGGCAACTTCTCAGTTTGTCAGTTTTAGATAAGTGCTCAGGCAAAGACGGCTCTTGTTATAAAAATGCTGATAGTACCACAAGTAGGGGGATCAGACTGCTAGCTCTGACATAGTACATACATCATTTCTTATTAAGAGGCCAGTTCAAGGCTTGGAACATTCAGCTGCTTGAGGATAGGTTTTACTAATTTGATAGCTATAAATCAGTTCCACTAAGCAAGACTGTTCATTTTAATATTGCACAAAAATTCATAACCAATACTGCCTTTCACAACAGGCAAATAAAATAACCAACACAAGACTGTTAGGACAGGTTGGTACTTGAATCATCTGCTCTTATGGTGTGCACCTCACAAATGTTTACTCTTAGGTTTCTGCCGTGCCAGATATTAGGCTGAAACTTAACTGGGGGACTGGTGAGCAATGTACTGCCTATCTAATGCTAGAGGAGTGGTTTCCAGCTCTGAAATTGTAATTTTATTAGCCTTTTTGGGCTGATTTCTATCCCTTTCAACTTTCTGGCTTAAAAACACGTGTGTTTGCACATTTTTCACATCGTGCAGCACTGCGAGGCTATTCCAAGTGCCAGAAAGTCTGCTCTTCAAATTTTCCCTTAGAACTAGCTGGTTTCTCAGTAGTAGCACTAAAATCTGAACCCATGTGACTAGCACTTGCTCTAGAACCTGCTGGAAAGCACTAGGAAGCCTGAAACTGATTCAAGCACTCAGCTTTCCTTGTCAATAAGGAGAAATTAATCATAGGTACTAAACAGCCTATAATTGCAAAGTACCTTGCAAAGGTAAGGGAACACAGCTCTTAAACTTTACAAAAAAGTACCTAAACAGGCATGTCCAAGGGTCAGCTTCCGTTGATTTCTCCTGTCCACCTGGTGAATCTGGGCATACTGGGGCAGTGCAGTAACTGCCTCATGTACACAGACAATCCTCTCCTCCTACCACCCAACACTACAACCTGCGAGAGATGCACTTACATAGCCAAACTGGAAGCAAAGCTCTCTCCGGCCAAGATTGTGCTAGACAGTCAAGAGGAGAAGGTTAACACCTGCATTACACCTCAAGCAACTCATGGCTCTTCAAAACCCACACCATCAACACCCACACATAGCAACACTAATCCCACATATGCAGAGGCCCTTAACATTAACCTGCCCAAGCAACAAGGACCTCCGAAGCCGAAATGCAAACAAACACCAGTCACAACCTAAGTGACACATAGCTCACAACACCAGTGTGCCACCCAACAACAGCCCCTAAGGCAAGACAATGTACCCAACACTTTAGTCATAGGTGACTCTGTAGTCAGGCACACTGACATCCCACTCACTAGGCTGAATAATGAGAAGGTTACCGTTAGCTGCCTGTCGGGTGTCAGGATCCGCCACATAACACATGCACTCAAGTCACTCCACAAGTGCAAATACGACTCTGTCATTGTCCATGCTGGAGTGAATGACTTGAGACGTACCTCCATGGATTACATGAAAAGAGACATGAAAGAGCTCTTGGATCATGTGACCCAGGCAGGTATGACCCTAGCCCTGAGTAGCATCCTGCCTTCGCCCAGAATGATACCACAGTATAAGGACAAAATGATTGACTTCAACAATTGTCTAAGCTTCTGGTATTATTCAAAGGGGATCCAGTATTTGTCTGCCTGGGAAGACATGATCGACAAACCACGATGCTTTGCCAGAGATGGTCTGCACCTGTCACCCCTGGTATTCAGGTTACTGGCCAAAGCTCTTGCCACCCCTATAGTGCCTTTTTTAGGCAAAATTCAAAGGATAAAACCACCACCGTAACAGATACAAGCATGCAAAATCTTAAGGTAATGCAACTCAATGATAGAAGTCTAAACCTCAAAATGCACTCTCTCGAGGCACTCCTAAAAATGGAGAACATCGATATCTGTGCAGTAACTGAGACCTGGTTCAAGGCTCCAGAGAGCACCCCTGCAATGCCAGGCTACAATTCTTACCACACTTTTCGGCCACAAAATCAAGACCGAAACACTAAAGGTGGAGGAGTGTCCATATTCACCAAAGATATTCACACCTCCAGGCTAGTTGCCCAATCTGAAATTCTCCAGGTGCAACTAACACTAGGTAAGACTGCAGTCCAAATTGTAGCTTGCTACAGATCCCCCACCATGCCCCAAGATTCTCACTACACCTTTCTAAACATACTGGAAAATATTAAGATACAACCAAACACCCTAATACTGGGTGATTTCAACTACCCTGCCATTAATTGGGAAAACTACTCAGGTACCAACTCCTTTTCCCAACGGTTCTTGGAATTCATAAATTCCAACGCCGTGGATCAACTAATCCATTGTCCCACCAGGGGCTCCAATATCCTAGACCTGGTCATTACCAACATGGGAGACAGATGCTCCACACCAGTGGTCACTCCCTCATTGGTCAGGTCTGACGATAAGCAAATCACCTTTGACATCCACATCCCACCCCCCACCCCCCAGTAAGGAAACCTCCTTAAAAAACTTCTCCAAAGCCAACTTCATGCTACTGAAGTCAGAAGTGACAAACTTCACAATACCCATGCAGACGGGATCTGGAAGTTCGACTGCAGAATCCTACACTAAGGCACTGTACGAGCACATCCACTCGTGCATGAATCGTGCCATCCCAAATAGAACCAAGATGCTCTTCTCCAAAAAAAGGAAGCCAATCTGGTGGTCCTCTGCTGTAAACAAGCTATACAACAGAAGGAAGAAACTGTTGCAGAAAGAGGAAAATCCCAGGATGCAAAAAACTCCCTCACCAGCCTCAGTAAGAAGCTGAGATCCCTCATAAAATCCTCAAAAGCTAGTTACGAAAATAAAGTTGCCAAAGATTCCTAAGACAACCATAAGGCATTCTATAGTTATGTCAAGAATCTAAATGCCAATGCTCAGATCTGCTCTGAGCTACAACAGAATAGCATTAAATATACTGATCCCAAGGATATTGCCAATATCCTGGCAGATCGATTTAGTGCCAACTTCACGTCCCTCTCACCCCCTAAAGGGCCCATCTGAATATCAAAAGATTGCCAAATTCTGATAATCACGGCCACACAGGTAGAAACCGCAGTCTCCAAAGCTAAGAATACAGCATCCATGGGACCAGATAACATCCCAGGCTGTGTACTACATGAACTACAAAATGAACTGGCACCTCACCTAAGTGTCATGTTTAATCATAGCCTCACCTCAGGCTTCATAACCACTGAGTGGCGCACAGCTACAGTTATCCCGCTCCACAAGGGAGGATCTGCCTTGGATCCCAGGAACTACCGTCCTATCAGTCTGACGAGCCTGATTTTCAAGGGCATGGAACTCATTATCATGGAACTTATAAACAAAGACATTGGCAACCTTCAAACACTGGACTCCACCCAGTTTGGGTTTGTGAAGGGCCGATCTTGTCTCCAGAATCTGACTGACTTCTACGAATCAGTCTCCAGAGCTGTGGACGAGGGTAAGGCGGTCCACACAGCCTATCTGGACCTCGCCAATGCCTTCAACACCATCCCCCACTCTGGAATCCTAGATAAACCTACTAAGCTGGGCATAAATCCCTACATCACTCGATGGGTTGCCAAGTGGCTTACTGACAGAACCCAGACTGTAAAAGTAGCCGACTCCAAATCCAGCTTCAGACAAGTGGAGTACCTCAGGGTTCAGTCCTGGGACCACACTTGTTTGGCATCTACTTCTCTGAAGTACAGGCCAACACTAAGGGACTCTGGCTAACAAAGTTTGCAGATGACTGCAAACCGGGAGCCATTATTGAATCCCCAAATTATGTGGATATTCTACAAAAGGGCCTTACAGAAACAAATGCCTGGTGCCGGAGCCATGGGCTCAAGCTTAATGCCAAGAAATGTATAGTTATCCCCTTTGGAAAAAAACATGTACCCATGAATTACCACATAGGTGGCAGGACACTAAACATCGAAAGTGTTATGGGAGACTTAGGGACACAGGTGGACAGTGGTCTCACTTTTGATAACCACATCGCCACAACAGTCAGGAAATCCTTCTATGTGGCACACCTCATCACTAAGGGCTTTTCATCCAGAAAAAAGGAGGTCACTATCCCACTGTACTCATCCCTCATTAGACCCATTATAGAGTATAATGCCCAGTTTGGTATGTACCTCACAAGACATCTGCAACAGCTGGAAAGGCCACAGAAATACCTCACTAAAAGAATCCCAGGCCTAAAGCAGATGCCATATGCTGACCATCTAAAATAACTTCAGCTATACTCTGTGGCATATCGTCTACTCAGAGGCGATCTCTGCTTAACATACAAAGTCATGTCAAACCCTGAGCTGTTGGACATGCTCCACTTAAAGAAATCCCAATCCCTCAGAGCCACACGCTCCAGAGATCTAAACCTTGTCATCACAATGAACAAAACATGCTGGAGGGATAGGTTCCTGACCCAGAGACTCCCCATACTCTGGAATAGACTGCCCATACATGTCAGGCAGAGTGCCTCCTTGGCCCTCTTCAAAAGGAACCTTGATGATTGGATGGGAGATAGGAAATTCACCCCGGGGATCATGTCAGTCGCCCTGCTAGACAGGGGTCCAGAGAAGTAAATACTGTGGGAAGAAATATCCAGGGAATTGTTATGGCTAGGCTTACATAGGCCCTAGGGCCGATAGCCTAGTACCAACCTATAAACTTTAACTCCTATGACTGACTTCTCCATTAAACAGCACTGGAAAATGTATTTATTTATTTTTATTTTATTTCACATTTGTTAACTGGTTTAGTCCAGCTGAGTTTGCAATCAAACCCATTTTCAGTGGAGACATGAGGGGTAAAGCCCCAACAAGCATAAGTAAAGATAAAGTAACAATATCTAAATATTAAATAATCACAATACAAAATAATTGAAAAAAAGAAAAGTTTAACTATTTGCATTGCATTGATAGTAAGCAACCCATTTTCAGTGGAGGCCCAAGGGGAAAGAGCCCCAGCAAACAAACAAAAATAAAGATACAGGACAAAAACTATTAAACATAACAATGCAAATACAAAATTAATTATAAAGAGAAAAACAAAAGAAAAAAATATGAAAATTAAGGGTTGCACTGATAGCAGTGGTCTAAACTTACTACATATAAGAGTAAAAACAAAAAGATAATGGTTGTTCAAAAGAAGGAAAATGTACAGACATTGATAGAAAGTGTGGGGGGGAATAGTGTGGAGAATGGGAGGGAGGAGAGAAATGAGGGGGCTGTAGTAGTAGAGCTGAGGGTTTAGGAGGCTAGTTTAAGCAGAAGTTACTAACAGAGAAAGAAAGTTAGGGGATGCAACAGGACAGACTAAGGCTATGTGTGGTCAAGACAACTCAAGGCTCTTCATTAAGACAGTGGTTCCACTTTCTAAAAATGTAAAGATTTCCTGTCCGTATAGCTGACATAGTCTCAACTTAAATTCCTAGTTCAGTAATATCCAATTATATTCCTGGATTAATTAATTAATTAAATTATTTTTGTGTTGTGATTGCAGTTAAGTGACTGCTGAGATGGAAATGTTAAAATTATCATCTACATTGATAGAAATCCTCCAGGCCTCTTTGTACCAATCTGAGCAGTGCAGGTGTTTTATTTTTACAGACAGTTAAATTTGTCTCTATGAGACCGTATTCATTCCTCCTCTCAGGCATGACTCTTACAACATTTGCATTATGCATGATTTTCTTTCCTCTTTGCAATTTAATTCTTAAGAATGTTCTTCATTTCTCTCCTGTATATTTCCTTCTTCTTTCAAACATGGCTGGGAAAGGATGGTGTTGGGTACTGTCTCTGTTGCATCAACTACCTGCACCAGGGGCAAGGATGCTTCTAGTATGTCCTTCCTTGGCTACAACATATGTTACTTCTAATAAGCTCTGAAGTTCTGGGCCACCAGATATAGGAGTCTGATAAAAATATAGTGACCACTGTCTGAAACACCAAACGTTATAGCAAACATTTGTCTGTTCAAAGGAAACTAGAGCATTTAAAGTTTTCTGAATGTTTGAACATATATTGCTAAATCATTGTTTCACTGTTTAATTTGCTGTCTCTCTCCTCCCTTAGGTCACATTCCGTAATGAGGCTACCCAGGAATATTTGTACTATTTAGTTACTTTCAGAGCAACACCACCTGGTGTTCTCAGCACTATTGAGATGACAACAACTGTCCGTCAAAGTACATCTGCAACTGTGAAAGTGGATAATCCTCTATCATCCCCAGTGACATTTACAACAGACTGCAAATCCGCAGAAATCAATCTACCACCACAGTTTACTGTTCCTGCACAATCGGAGGTAGGGATTTTATTTGCAAGTGCATAGATTTAGCACAACTTTATGACCTTAAGTCATGAACAATCTTGAAAGCCATTATTACCTACTTATACTTTCTAAGTAGTGTCCATTTGATTTTAAATTCCTCATTAACTACCGCTATGATTTATCTGTAATGGAATATTGCTCCTTAATATTGGAATACGTTCAATCACAGTCCTGTCACTTTTTGCACTAATTTAATATCTAGTTTCTGAAGTTAATACAAAACCTTGTAATGTTATGTTGTCCTATCTCACTTTTGTTCTTTGCTGGATGGGTTTGGAACCGAATATTGGTTCCGACTAGGCCTGTACTAAAGCTCGAGAGCTTCCACTGGCTCGACACTATACCCTATCCCATCATGCTTAGGGAAGAATACCCAAGTCTCGTTTGCAGCTAAAGTAGATCGGGTTGCTTCCTACTAGGCTATGTAGAAAGAATTCATTGTTTTGACCAGTAATTCTTGTTCCTTTTTGCTACTGTTGAGAATATTTGGTATTACTTATAGTTGGCAAATTTGCATGTTTTGCTGTGCTTTGTGTGTTACTGACCATCGTCTCTCATTAGGCTGTTCTCATACCCTATCTTGTGTCCAAACTTCCTTTCCATCACAGGGTTTGTGTGGATTTTATTGTTGTAATTTCGTCCTCTGAGTTTGACAAGGAGGTAGTTTAAGTTAGAAGACTCCTTGAATCAGCCCATTTCAGTTAGAGGGCTTCCCTTCACCTTTCTCGTCTATTCTGCTTGTTGGAAATTGTAGTTTAAGTTAGAGACTACTCCTCTTACCAAAGGAGATTGTCGTTAAAGTTAGAGACTTCTCCTCTGGTTTCCCCTTTCTGCTGTTGTGATGTGTGCTCCCTTCGGTTGCTAGTTATTTAAATAAATAAATAAATAAATAAAGGCTTGGTTTGTGCTTTAGTGTAGTTGATCTTGTTATAGTTAAAACCATTAGCAGAATTTGGGTTTTCATAGTTTAAAAAAACTGACAGTCATGTCTACAGATGGTAAAGACCTGAAGCCTTCTGGCTTCAGGAAGTGTGACCAATGTATGCAGAAATGTCTTTAATGGATGTACACACCAGCTGCATTTACTGTTTGGGTGCTGTCCCCCTACAGGAATCCTGTGCTATTTGTCATGGGTTTAGTTCTAGAGTTTTACAGGAAAGAAAGAATAAACTCATTGTGAGGGGTCTGCTCAAAGTTCCTTTTCCTGAGGCTATTGAAGGAAAACAGAGTTCATCCTCTAAATCAGCAATGTCAGACAAATCTTCAAAAAGAGCTTCTTCCTCGGTGCCAGCATCTGAACCGGCGAAGAAGCAGGCAAAAGAATCAAACACGGACCTGAAGACATTCGGGCCAGATACATCTGTCTCTTCGGCTCCACTGATCCTGTCAGAACTGATAAGAGAGTCTTAGTTGGAGCAGGTCCCCTATATTGGAACTGGTCTCATCAGTACTACATTCACCCATTTTGCAGTTAACCAGGTCCTTGGCTCCATCCTGTCAGTCTTCCAGGAGCTTGTCCGATGACAACGTGGAGCGGGTGGTTAAGAGACTGCTATGGACACTGGCCAAGATGCTGTTGAGTCCTCCCAGAATGAAGTCAGGTCGGACAACCATCACCAACTCTGTGGCAATTCCTCCTCCAACCCAAGTTGTGGCTTTGGAGCCAGAGGGTTTGAATTTGATAGTAGTGGAAACCTTGGGACAGAGACCTGCTCCAGGATCTTCGGTCCCGATTTCTGCTCCGACTTCCTCTGTGCCATCCTCGGATGAGGAGTCTAGGGGCCGATGCTCCACCATTGGGTCCAGAGAGGAGAGTTGGGTCAGACAGCTGTGTGATCCAAATCTACCTCTCGGGGCATCAGCGCATTTCAGCTCATCACCTACATCAGCCTCAGAGCCTATGGCCTTGGTTTGGGGGCAGTCTCCTGGTTCTTTGGAGCCAGGGGATCCCACGGAACGGAATCGTGGTGCCTTCAAGGTCATGAGGAGTGTGCCGTCATCCCAGTCAGTTCCACTCTCAGATGCAAGCTCTCTTCCCCCAAAAGTGCCAGAGTCTGTCCCTCTACCACCCCCCCCCCCCAGGCATAGAGAACCAAAGTCCCAGGATGCCCCAGTGGGTGAAACTGTCTCTTCCAAAACCTCTCCAGAGTATCCCTCTGGCGAGGTCCCTAGAAGAGAACATGTAAGAAGAAACATCAGACTCCCCTGAGGAGTCTGTCACTTCAGACACGGACCTAGATTATTCAGAAGGGTCCCCATGGTCACCCTCTGAGAATGTCTCATTTGCGGACATCCTAGAGATCCTTAAACAGAGAGGTGGCTGGAAACCCATCAACCCTTCTGAGGATGAGTCCATTTACCTGGAGGCTTTCGGGTCTCACCCCTCCACCTCTTGGGTGACCCCACTTTTCGACCAGCTCCTTAACGTAGTCAGTCAAAAGGCATAGGGCTCTCTAGAACCTGTGGAACCCGTTCCGAAGAGGCCCAACAAGTTCATTACTGCCCCTTCTGACAAGGAATTTTTGTCCAAAGGTGTCCCAGTAGATGCTGTGGTGATGGCAGCTGCCACAAAAAGGAATTGTCTGCGACTTCCACGTCTATCCATCCACTGAATAAAGAATCTCATAGAATGGACAGATATGGAAAGCGTATGTTCTCATCAGCAGCCTTTACACTCAGGTCGCAGAACTACTTGACTCATTTCACTAGACTGCAGAGGGATCACCTGAAGGAGTTAAGTGATATACTCCAAGGTTCTACAGCTGCTGGAGTTTCAGACAAGGTGACCATTCAGCTTGCTACCTTAAACTGTGTAGTTAACTCCTCCATACAGATTATATCTTATGCGGCCAATGGAGCGAGTAGGGCGGCTGGTACAGGGATTTCCCTAAGGAGGCATTCCTGGATGCGCTTATGTGAGCTCGCAGAACCCTTCAAGTCTTCCTTTGTCAACTCCCCTTTTGATGGCTCATTTTTGTTTGGCCCAAAGGTGAAAGATACTCTGACTGGGTGCAAGCAGGAGGGTAAGACTCTTTCTGCCATGGGAGTATGTTTATCCCTCCCCACCAGGCCTTACCCCAAAGGCCAGAAGGGAGGAAAGGTGTGGTTCCTTAAGTCCCAAAGTGTTTTCCTAGATGCACATGGTGAATCTTCCCTCCAGGAGCAGAGGGGGAAAAATAATGGACAAAGCCGACCTCACAGCAGAGGGGGTTCTGCAAAACCAGGGTGACAGAGATACATTCTCTGGTAAGCCCTTCCAGTGTTCCTGAAAAGAGGCCCGCCTGTCCATCTCTGGAGGCATTCGGGGGTCGATTGTCACTGTACCAAAACGCCTGGCTAAATATTACACAAAAGACAATGGGTACAGACCATAATATCCAGAGGCTACAACATTCACTTCTCTTCCCCTCCGTTAGAAAAAAGATCGATCCCGGATGTTCCACCTAGCCAGAGGGATCAGGCAACCCTAGAAATTCAAAGGTTGCTAAGAAAGAGAGTCATCCAAGACATCCCTGTAGTCCAAATTGGAATTAAAAAGAACTTTGAGTAAGTTCCAGATCCAAAGATGACAGGGGACTGAAGGTCCACTTTGGATCTCAGCAGACTGAACAAGTCTGTAAAGAAATCAAAGTTCCAGATGGTGACACTGCAGTCAATACTTCCCTTTTTGGCAAAAGACAGTTGGATGTGCTTGAAAGATCTCCAGGATGCGTACTACCATATAAAAATGGACAGGAGATCCAGGAATCACCTACGCTTTTGGCTGGGGGCCAGTCATTATCAGTTTTGAGTCCTGCCCATTAGTCTCGCTACAGCCCCCAGAGTGTTCACCAAATGCATGGCAGTGGTCACGGCTCACTTGAGATGTCTGGGATTCTGATTGTTTCCATATCTGGACAAATGGCTCCTAACCGCCACCACCAAGCATGTACTAATCAAAGCCAGAGACACCACTATTTACCTGTGTTCACAGCTGGGTATCACTATAAACTTCAAAAAATCTGCCTTGCTGCCATCACAACATATTACATTCCTAGGGGCAGACTTAAATACAAAAGACATGGTAGCAAAACTTCCTCAAGACAGACTATAAACACAGTGTCATCAAGTGTCGAATCTGCTTGCAAAAAAGAAAGTACATGCAAAGGTTGTAAAAAAACAAAGACACTAAAGCCACAGTCTGTGTCACCGCAAGTATGCCACAAGTATTTAGCGTACAGTTCCTTTAATCAACGCTTTCATCGACAAGACTTTTTGATGAAGTCTTGTCGACGATATTGTTGATTAGAGGAATTGTATGCTATACTTGTGGTGTACTTGTGGTGACTCAGACTGTGTCTTTAGTTTCTTTGTTTTTTATTAATTATATTTGTGACATTCTGCACGTTTCCTTGGTTTACAGGCAAAGGTTGTACTGAAGGTTCTGAGTACCATGGCAGCAGTGATTACTCTTGCACGTCTACACATGAGAGTACTCCAGTGGTTACTTTTTGCTCAGTTGTCCATGCAGGAGTTGCCCATGTCCCACAAGATCATCATCACAGACTCCTGCAAGAGGGACCTCAGTTGGTGGCTTCAATCCACCCAGGTAATTCTAGGCAGATCGTTCAATCTCCCAAAACCAGTAGCTACAGTGACCATGGACACTTCCCAGATAGGGTGTGTGGGGGGGGGGTGCATTATCTGGGAAAGACAGTCCAAGGGACTTGGCAGAAATGTGAATACCACTTACATATCAATGTCCTAGAGACGAGAGTGGTGCTGTTGGTGTTGCAGGCATTTCAGCACTCCCTTCCACTAGGAACGATTGCAGTTCAGACAGACAATATATGTCAGTTGTGTGGTATATAAACAAAAGGTGGAACCAGATCTTACCCACTGTGTCGAGAGGCTCAAAGAGTATGACAGTGAGCAGTCTCTTCCCAACGCTTTCTTATAGCAATGCATATCATGGGGAAATCCAACATAATAGTGGACAAGCTAAGCAGAGCTATCCTAATGCCTCATGAGTGGTCTCTAAAAACAGGAAATTGTGAAACAAATTTTTCACAAGTGGGGCCAGCCTTGCTGCGACCTTTTTGCCACATCCATGAATGCCATATGCAGCAGCTATTTTGCCCTGATCCCCCCTTTGTGGGGGTCACCAAGGGATGCACTTGTACACAATTGGCCCTCGGGTCTTCCTTATGCCTTTCCTCCATTCCCATTAATCCCCAAAGTATTCCAGAAAGCTCTTTTGTTGAGAAGCAGGATTATACTCATAGCCCCATACTGGCCTCTTCAAATTTGGTTCCCCTTCCTTTGGCCCCATCTACAACAGACCTTCTAACGCATCTGTCGGGAACGCTCCATCCTTCGATCCGTACCCTCAAATTAACAGCTTGGCTGTTCCACTTCCAGTCTTAGCCAGGTTCCCACACATATCCCCTGCAGTGAAACATATCCTGGTTTCATCCATAAGACCACAACTAGGAAACTTTATGCTAGCAAATGGAAAAGAATTACTCATTGGGCTTCCATCATAGGTTCATAGGTAGGTACTAGGCTATCTGCCGGAAGGCATTTATAAGCCTAGCCAGAATGTGTTGGCTTTCGTCGCCCCCTTAGATTAGTTCCCTGTGCCTCTGTCCAGCAGAGCCACTGAAGTGATCCCCGGGGTAAACTTTCTGTTTCCCATCCACTCGTCAAGGTTTCTCTTGAAGAGTGTTAGCGAGGAGCTCTGACTAATGTAGATTGGAATCTTGTTCCAAAGCATGGGAAGTCTCTGGGACAGGAATCTATCCCTCCAGCACGTCCTATTTATTGTTGTGGTGAGGTTTAGATCCCTAGAGCATGTGGTTTGAGGGGATAAGGTTTTCCTTAGGTGGAGCATCTCCATCAATTCTGGGATGGGCATGGCCTTGTATGTCAGGCAGAGATCACCTCTGGGTAGGCGGTATGCAACAGAGTACAGCTGGAGTTTCTTCAGTCAAGCTGCATAGGGCATCTAAAATAAGAAAGAGCAGTACAGCTCACAGACAGAAACCTTTTTTTTAGCGCTTTCATCAGCTGTCAGCATTGACTTCTTCAGAATACAAAAAAGCACACTGAACCACTTGTTAAATATGCACTTTTGTCACGACTCAGAAATTAAACAGTTAATTTTAAAAGGTGTATATTCATATTATTTAAGAAAACTAAAATTAATAATAAATTCTCTATAATACTAGCAGCAAGAAAAACAATTTTCTATACATAACATTAATAGCAGCTTTTGGAACAGATAGAGCTGTGTTGTACAAACTGAGATGATAAAACATATAAAAACTATAAAAACTGTACAAAGCTAATAATCAAATTCTCAGAAATAAATAGCAATAAATAACCTCTTAATTCTTTCTCAATCTATTAGCTTAAAATGTCCTTAATAAAAAATTACATTTTTATTTACATATGAAATTCAGCTTTAAACTTGAGATAGCTAGAAATGGAAACAGTTTCATTAACCCAGGTGGGTATGTTGCATTGCACCTAAGCTGCCACATTAATTCTCGATTCTCTAAAAAAAGTCAGAAGGACTCCCCCCCTGTCATTGTTTCCTGTCTGTTCAAGGGCATTGAATTTGAACCAATGACCAGGGTGTTCTTTTATGTGTTTGTATAAAGCATTCTTGAGATTGTTCTTATTAATGTCATATAAATGTTGGTAAACTCGCTTATTGTGGCTGTTGATAGTCTTCCTTAGCTATATATATATATATATATATATATATATATATATATATATATATATATATTAATTAGACGTCTGCTTTGACAATTAAGCCTTTGCTTCAGGATTACAGTACCAAAACCCCTAATATACAGAGACTCATTCTCCAAAATATGTGGGCATTGATTACAATGTACACATTTCACCATCTTGCCTTTATTCACATTGGTTACATTAGTTTCAAGCAAGTTTTTTATTGACTTATCTTTCTTATATACTACCGGATAGTCACCTATTTTATTTTTAAATTGTTGTTCCATATCAAAAAGTACCCAGTTGTGATTTAAAATTTCTTTTATTTTACCAAAAAAGGGAACTATAACTAAGAACCATTGAGTGTTGAAAATAATTCTTGGTATTGTGTGGTATGTACTAGTGGAGGTTCTTTACTTGAATTGAATAATTCTAGTGTGAACCTCACAGCACTGATTGAGGTGCTGATCAAACAGCAATCTGTGAATGGAAAAGGACCTAATCCAGGTCCAACAATGTTTGGGCTTACAAATACCATCAATTCATCAGGTTTCACTGAAAATCATGGCTCGCAAGCTTTTTCCATACCTCCTGGGCAGGGCAGCCCAGTAACCATAGCGAACTCACAATCCGGGCTCACTATTGGCTCGGGAGCAGCAGGAGGCGGTTCTAGGACTGGCAATCAAGCTGACGGCCAGCAAGGAGACATGCAAATACCGTTTTCTTACACTGAATGGATTCAGGGCAATGGAGCAGACATTCTTGAAGGAAACAACAGTCAAGTTAATTATGAAACATTAGACCAGCAGATTTATAATTTTGAGCAAGAAGTACTGAAGCTATGCAAATTGCAGGTTGAAAACAGCTACCTAAGAGAATGTCTACAGAGAGAACAAGTACCTAAGGGCCTTCGAACATGGAAGTTCCCTACAGGCTTGGACCATGGGTCTGTACTTTATAAGGACTTGGTTACCATGTTTAACAGACATGGTTGCGAACTACTTGAATTATTGGTAAGGGACAATGATAGGAAAATTAATGTACTTAAAAATCATGTTAATGCTTTGAATAATAGAATTACAGCTAATTTATGTTTTAATTCAAAAATTAATGAGTGCCAGGCAGTATTTGTCAACATAGACAAGGTTATTTTATCTGTTAAGAACAAGAAAGTAAAAAAACTTAATAGAGACAGTGTTGATTATGATAGAGGTACTGCATATCCTTTACCTAGTAATTTTAACAGGGGCACTAACCAAAATGTGTTTGAAAATTTTATAACTGATGTTGAAGGGGTTAATGATGAATCTGTTGAAAATGTTTAACAATGAACAGGAGCCCCTTTAGGAGAACCTCTGAGAAGGTCTGAGCACCTTCTCAACCAGAGGCAGCAAAGGGAACGGGGGAGGGCAGTATTACCAGAATTACAACAACAATATATGGAGAATGGATCCTATGAATCACCAGTTTTTCCACCCACAGAGAGGGAGACCCCAGTGGGGCAGGGGGACGAGGGGTTCCATGAGGAGATAGACAGGGACAGTTAGGTTAACCACAATGTCAACAGCATCATTAGTAATGTAAGAAAAGATTTTAAAATATACAACTTGAGTTCAGCTACCATCACACAGGAATGGGCAGAACTTTTTCAAAGAGGTTTGAATTTTGTCCCTGTGAGGAGACCAAAAGTTGAAAATTGCATTCTTGAATTTAAACTTTTTGTAAGGAAACTTAATCTTGGGCTTTACTTTGATAAGAACACACAGTTTGGACCAGTTGAATTATGCAAGAAAACAAGCACATTCAACCCACCCCTGCATCCCGTATTAACGATTTATGAGAGTCTTTGCACATCACAGATTAGGGAGATTTTTTTGAAAAATATCGCATTTACTAATAACCTCACTAATGATGAACAAAGTCTATTGTCTAATATTGTGGGCAATAAAAATATCAGGTTAATGAAACCAGATAAGGGGGGAGGTTTGGTAGCTATGGATCAAGAGGTTTATACCCAAAAAATGCTTTTACATTTATACAGTGATACCTACGAAGAAACTTTCATCAATCAACTTAATATAGCATATAGATGCATAGACATAACACTCATAGACTTATTACTTGACAATCAAATAACACTTGCTGAGTTAAACTATATGCAACAAGAAAGTCCACGTACCCCTACGATTTTTGGTATACCCAAGATCCGTAAGTCTACCACTGATCCTCCCTTAAGGTCCATAGTGGATGCTAAGGCATAAAAGACATTTTCTATGGCTAAGTTTATAGACTTAAACCTGAAAGATTTATTAAAACAATTCCCACATATATTACAGGACTCATGTGACTGGTCTTAAGAAAATTCAACAGGATATGTACAACGGACATCTTATATTTGCTACACTTGATGTCCATGACTTATTTGCAGTTATTCCTCATGAGGAGGATATCAGTATGTTTTATGATTTTCTTTGCAAGCCCTCTGGTTTTACACATTCCAGAATTTTGATGTTACAGTTATGAATGTGATACTCAACAACTTCATTCTCTTTGAGGGGCAATATTTTAAACAAAATCTAAGGGTGGCCAATGGGGCATCATGTGCACCCCTATTTGTCAATATTGTCCTAGCTGAATGGGAAACTTCCAAGGTTTTTACATCCAAATTATTTAAACACTGTAAATTCTATGGACGTTATTTGGATGACATCCTTATTCTATGGGGAGGGACTCAGGAGTTATTGTATGAATTTTTAAATAAAAGCACACATTTGTTACAGTTTACAACGGACAGGAATGATGACAGTATACACGTATTGGACATTACTATCAGGAAGGATAAAGTAAATCACAGGTTTACCTCCACGTTATACAGGAAGCCAACCTACTCCAATACATTGTTTCACTTTTCCAGTGCTCACCCAGTGCACCAGAAGAGATCCTTGGTGAAGGGGCAGGAAGTTAAGTTGGCAAGGATGGTCAGCAAAGAGGAATTATTTCTAAAGGAAATAGGAATTTTAGAGAACATGTTACTAGGAAGAGGGTATCCCACACACTTTCTAGAACCCATATTTCAGGAAGTCATCACAAAGAGAAAGCAAGGCCATTTTTTACCCCTATTAGGGGGGTACATACAACAACAATAGCAGTGGTAGGGTAGAAATACCACACACTACCAAGAATTCTTTAACACTCTATGGTTCTTACATTTAGTCCACTTTTTGGCAAAATCAAAGAACTTTTAAATCACAACTGGGTACTTTTTGATATGGAACAACAATTTAAAAATAAATAAGGTGACTATCCAGTAGTAGTATATAAGAAAGACAAGCCAATAAAAAAACTTGTTTGAAACTAATGTAACCAATGTGAACAAAGCCAAGATGGTGAAATGTGGATATTGTAATCAATGCCATATATTTTGGAGAATGAGTCTCTGTATATTAGGGGTTTTGGTAGGGTAGTCCTGAAGCAAAGGCGTAATTGTCAAAGTAGACATTTAATATATATAGCGATTTGCCAACAGTGCTATAGTTTCTATATAGGGAAGACCATCAACAGCCTCAATAAGCGAGTTTACCAACATTTATATATGACATTAATAGGAACAATTTCAAGAATACGTTATATAAACACATAAAAGTACACCCTGGTCATCAGTTCAAATTCAGTGCCCTTGAACAGACAGGAAACGACAGGTTGGGGTGGGTCCTTTTGACATTTTTTTAGAGTATCGAGAATTAATGTGGCAGCTTAGGTGCAATGCAACATACCCCCCTGGGCTTAATGAAACTGTTTCCATTTGTAGCTATCTCAAGTTAAAAGCTGAATTTCATATGTAAATAAAAATGTAATTTTTTGTTAAGGACATTTTAAGCTAATAGATTGAGAAAGAATTAAGAGATTATTTATTGCTGAGAATTTGATGATTAGTTTTGTACAGTTTTTATAGTTTTTATATGTTTTATCATCTCTGTTTGCACAACACAGCTCTGTCTGTTCCAAAAGCTGCTATTAATGTTACGTATAGAAAACGATGTTTATCTTGCTGGTAGTATTATAGAGAATTTATTAATTTTAGTTTTCTTAAATAATATGAACATACACTTTTTAAAATGAATTAACTGTTTACTTGCTGTGAGTCTTGACAAAAGTGCATATTTAACAAGTGGTTCAGTGTGCTTTTTTGTATTCTGAAGAAGTCAATGCTGACAGCTGACGAAAGCGCTAAATACAGGTTTCTGGTTTCTTTCTGTGAGCCATATTGCTCTTTCTTATTTTATTTATTCGGTTTACTGTTGTTTTGTTTGTGTTCTCTGCATAGGGCATCTGTTGAGGCCAATGATCCTCCTGGTGAGGTACTTCTGTGGTCTTTCCAGCTGTTGCAGGTGTCTTGTAAGGTATATCCCAAATGGGGCATTGTATTCTATGATGGGTCTGATGAGTGATGAGTAGAGGGGCACAATGACCTCTTTTGATCTGGATGCAAACCCTTTTGTGATTAGGTGGGCCACTTAGAAGGATTTTCTAACCACTTTGGCAATGTGATTATCAAAGGAGAGATTACTATCTACTTGGGTCCCCAGATCCCTTATTATGTTTTCTATATTTAGGGGACTACCACCTATGTGGTAGTTTGTGGGAACTTTATTTTTTCCAAAGGGGATGACTATGTATTTTTTGGCATTTAGCTTGAGGCCATGATTTTGACATCAAGTATCCATCTCAGTGAGACCCTTTTGGAGGATGTCTGTGTCAGCCGGAGAATCAGCTATAGCCCCTAGTTTGCAGGGTTTTTATGCTCAGGCTGGTGAGCTTGTCTATAATACCAGAATGGGGAATGGTGTTGAAGGCCTTTGCGAGGTCTAGGTAGGGTGTGTGTACCACCTTTCCCTCGTCTATAGCCTTGGCAACTGTCTCAAAGAAGTCCAGCAGGTTAAGGAGGCATGATCTGCCATTAACAAAGTCAAACTGGGTAGAGTCCAGTGTTTGGAGGTTCCCAATATCTCTGTTAATGAGTTCCATGATGATGCGCTCCATAGCTTTGCAGACAAAGCTAGTCAGGCTTATAGGGCGATAGTTCCTAGGGTCTGTTGTGACTCCACCTTTGTGGAGCGGAATAACAGTTGCTGTGCGCCACTCTATGGGTACGTAGCCTGTGGAGAGGCAGAGTTTGAACAGTGTGTTTAGGCGAGGGGTTAGTTCATCATTGAGCTTATGTAGGATGCAGCCTTGGACACCATCTGGTCCCACTGATGCTGTGTTTTTGGCTTTGGAGAGGGCTGTTTTAACCTGAGTGTCTGTGATTTCAGGGGCTCTACATTCTTCTGGTATGGTTATGGGCCCCTTTGGGGGTGAGTGGGGGGTGAAGTTTCCACTGAACCTGTCTGCCAGGATATTGGCAATATCGGTTGGTTCATTGTATTTTGTGCCATTCTGCACTAACTCTGAGAAAATCTAAGCATTGCCACTTAGATTCTTGACATAGCTAAAGAATTCCTTGTGGTTATCTTTGGAGTCCTTGGCAGTTTTTCTTTCAAAGTTCACCTTGGACGATTTTGTGAGGGATCATAGTTTCTTGCTGATACTGATCAGGGAAGTCTACCTTCTTGGGATTTTACTCTTTTCGGTACTAGTTTCCTCCTTCTATTGTATAGCTTGTTTATGGCAGGGGTCCACCAGACTGGTTTCCTTTTCTTGGAGGAGTGAGTCTTGGTTTTGCTTGGGATAGCACAATCCATGCATTTCTGTAGGTTCCCGTAGAATGCATTAGTAAAGGATTTTGCAGCTTGGACAGCATTATCCTTTAGCATGGGGGCTTTGAAACTTTCCACCTCAGTCTTAAGTAACTTGAAGTTTGATTTTGAAAAGTCTTTCACGGCGGTTTACTTGTCCGGGGGTGAGGGCGGAATGTGGATATCCAAAGTGATTTGTTTATGGTCAGATCTAACCAGCTAGGGGTTGACCTCCGGTGTGGAACACTGGTCGCCGATGTTGGTGATGACCAGGTCCAACATGTTGTCACCTCTGGTGGGAGTGTTGACTAGTTGATCCAGGGCATTTGAGTTTATAAATTCTAGGAAATATTGAGCAAGGAAGTTAGTACTTGAGTAGTTCTCCCATTTAATGTTTGGGCAGTTGAAATCATCCAATATTAGGGTGTTTGGTAGGACCTTTATGTTTCCAGAAATGTGAAATGGGGTCCTGGGACATGGTGGGTGACCTGTAGCAAGCTACAATTTGAATTGCAGTTTTGCCCATTGTTAGTTGCATGTGGATGATCTCTGAAGCATCGTGATGTGCCACTAACCTGGAGGTGTGGGTATCCTTGATGAATATGGATACTCCCCCCGCCTTTTGTATTTTGGTCCGGGTTCTGTGGCCAAAATGTATGGCATGAGTTGTAGCCTGGTAGTGCTGGGCTGCTCTCTGGAGCCTTAAACCAGGTTTCTGTTACCGCACATATATCAATTTTCTCCATACTGAGGAGTGCCTCGAGTGCATGCATTTTGAGGTTTAGACTTGTGGCATTGAGTAGCATTACTGTCAGATTTTTGTTACTTGTGCTATATATGGCGCTGGGTTTGTCTTCTGAGCCTTGCCTATGGGGGTGGCAAGAACCTTGGCCAGTATTCGAAAGCCTAAGGTTGACAGGTGCAAGCCGTCTCTAGCAGAGCAGTGTGGCTTCTCAAGCATGTCATCCCAGGTGGACAGACACTGGATCCCCTTTGAATGACTCCAGAAACTTAGTCAGTTGTTGAAATTGATCATTTTTTTCTTTATACCGTGGTATCATTCTTGGAGAGGGCAGGATGCTACTCAGGGTCCGGGTCATACCGGCCTAAACTACGTGATCAGAGAGCTCTTCCATGTCTCATTTTATGTAGTCAAGGGAGGTATGGCTCAGGTCATTCACACCAACATGGACAATGACATTATCGTATTTGTATTTATTCTGGAGTGACCCGAGTGCTTGTGTTATGTGGCGGATCCTGGCACCTGACAGGCAGCTAACAGTAACCATCTCATTATTCAGCCTAGTGAGTGGGATGTCAGTGTGCCTGACTATAGATTCACCTATTACTAGTATGTTGGGTATGTTATTTTGCCTTATGGGCTGTGATTGCATGGCACACTGGTTTTATGAAGTATGTGTTTCATGGTTTGTGTTGGGGGGTGGAGGTTGCTTGGATGTCTGCTTTGGAGGTCTCTGTTGCTTTTGCAGATTTTTATTTAGAGCCTCCAAGTATGTTTTTGTGTATTTATGTGTGTTTTTTTGCCGGTGCTGGTTTAATGGGTCTGTGTGAGACTGGTGGTGTGATGCCAGTATTTCCCTTCTCCTCTTGACTGTCTGATCCAGTCTTGGACTGAGAGAGCTTAGCCTCCAGTTTGGTTGTATAATTGCATCTCTTGCATGTATTAGTGTTTGGTGGTAGGAGGAGAGGGTTGTCTGAGTACATGAGGCAGTTGTAACATTGCCTCAAAATGCCCAGATTCACCAGTTGGACTGGGGAGTACACCTGAAACTGCCCTTTGGACATGGCTGGATAGGTACAGTAAGCTGTTTTACTGAATGGCTGGTAAGGCTGAATAGAGAGCCTTGTCCTTCTGTACAGTATAGGAGGGATCTAGTACTAGGGTTTATAAGTGCTTGCTATGAGTTTTGAGCAAGTGCTGGGCTGAGAAATAAATGGCTTGAGTGCTTAAGTTGAAAGTTTGGCTAGTTCCAAGGGAAAAAATTGAAGAGGAGATTTTGTGGAGCTGGGAATAGTTATACCCTAGCTAACCGGCGCTGCCCAGCATGCAAAACCAGGCAAATGCAGTTTTTATAGCAGGGAAATGAAAGAGCGATAGAAATTAGCCCAAAATGGCCAATAACCTACTAATTTCTGGGCTGAAACCACTCCTCCAGGGACAGATAGGCTGCAGCTCCCCTCTCTCACAGGTGAACAGAGAAACTTCCTTCTATCCAAGTAAGGTATGGGCAAACACAAAGATTTGTAACAGCCCTGAATTCAGCACTAACCTGAAAATTGGACTATACTAGCTTAAAAAGGTGGAAAACAAGTATATATTTTTTCAGAAAATAAAGCAGATACAATACAAATCTTTAAATGCACAGAAAAAGGTACTTAATGTTATATATCTCAGTTCAGAGTTGTAGTCAATGCCCCTAGTAATAAAGTAGGAAGAAACACAAATACAGTAAAAGCAGATGAATAAAAAGTGCAATATATATATATATATATATATATATATATATATATATGTATATATAAACAATAGAAAACAAACTGATTTAAGCAAGTTAAGAAACCAAAACACAGCAAACAAACTGGGAAATTAGAAACACAAGTCCAGCGTGCTAGTATCCTCCTAAGTTGCACAACAACACTTTAAATCCACTTGAATCACAAAGTCAAGTGATAAAATCTTCACAAAGGCAACGTAGAAAACACTGGTTTATTGAAATGTTTAAAGCGCTTTTCGTTTGCTTCAGTCAGCTAAACTTCTTCAGAAACATTAAAAATATCCTTTTATAGGCACGGCTGATCATTAATTAACCAATAAAACAAAATAAAAGGCACAGTAGCGATAAACCTAACAACAAGTTGAAAGACATACACCAATTGCTGCAGCAGCTTTGTACATACACTAGTATAAAATATAAAAAATATTTGTATAGAAAAAAATATATATATAAAAAAATATATAAAAATATATATATAAAAAATAACAGTGATTAATATAAAACATTAAAGAATATTAAAAAATTGTATAATATAACTTGAGCCCAATTGTGCATCAGAGCTAAATTGGAAAATAAAACAAAGGTTTCTACTGGTACTTCTTTTATGAAATATTAGTAAAAGCTTACTGAACTAATTTTAACAATAAGTATAAAGCAACCTATACTCCAACTATCCTAACTTCACTTCTTTAAACTTTTTAGTCTTAAAATACTGCTGATAGAGCAAGTGTCATTCAGACCAGGTGGATAACAAGCATTAAGTCTAACTTGCCAATTTAATTCAAGTTCCTCTAATTTCAGAGGTGTAGGTCCTCCTCTACTATCAACCTTTACTTGGTCTATAATGATAAATTTAAAAGTATTTTCTTGGTTACTGCAGGAATGTTTGGCTAAAGCATTATCCCCTTCTTGTTTCTTAATTGCATGTTGGTGTTCGTATATCCTATCACGGAGCCTCCGCTCCGTTTTACCCACATAAAAAGCAGGGCACAATTTGCACTTAGCAAGATAAACAACAAAGTTGGAATTGCAATTGAATCTGTCCTTGATTATATATTGTAAGCCATTAACGTTGAAACTATTGGTCACATCGACAAATCTACAATAGTTGTAACATTCACATTTTCTCATGCCATTACAGCGGGTAGTAAGGGTGTTAGTCTGCTCCAAAATATATTTCAAATTTCGCCCTCTTCTAAAAGTAACTCTAGGGAACTCACCTAATTTAGTATAAATATTAGAGTTCGTTTTAAATAGTTCCCAATTCTTCTTCAGTATGTTGATACAGAAGTGACTATGTAACGACTAAGTAGTGATGAAACATACATTATTTTCTTTAACTCGATTATTCTGTGGACTGACACTCGGTGGTAGATGGACAGTAGAATCACTATTAACATTCCTAATGGGAACACTTTTGATATTCAGAAGTGCCAGATAAACTTTATCTGTTACCTCGTTAATTAAGTCATCTAATAGGGGTTCTGGGTAGCCATGATGGATAAACATACTCTTAAGTAGAGAGCATTCATCAAGAAAGTCGTCATCTAAAGTTATCATTCTTGAAGCTCTCACTAACTGACCCTTAATAACTGACCTCTTCTGATATGAGGGATGGTTACTTGAAAAATGGAGAAACATGTTGGAGTATGTAGTTTTTCTATAGATCTTAGCTACATAGCTCTCTAATTCATAATTTTTAACCAAGCAAATGTCCAAATACGCTATCATGTTGGTATTAAATGTATGTTTAAACTGTAAAAATTGTGTAGTACTATTGAAATAGTCTACTAAATTGGTACCTATACTTTTGTCTCCATTGATCAAAATAAATATATCATCTAGATAACGTGTATACAAGACCAATGACTCACAGAAGGCATTATTGTTGTTATTGAATACAAACTCAGACTCCCAATGTGCCATGACAAAGTTAGCAATACTAGCCCCGCAAGGGGACACCATGGCCACCCCCACTTTTTGGAGGTAGAATTGGTCCTGAAACATAAAGAAGTTGTTAGACAGTACCACGTCGATATGTTCTGTTACTAACCTGATCTCAACCACTAGAGCTTTATGTTTGCTAAGCATTAAATCGACCCATTCGATAGCTATCGTGTGTGGAATACACGTATATAAGTCCTTCACATCGATAGTTAGGAAGTTGAAATTAGCATTAAATTCGATGGCTTCAATCTTCTTCATAAATGACCATGAGTCTTTACAAATTTGTCTCATGGACTAAATATTTTTGAAGTATTGCATTCACTACTTTGGCACAAGAATATGTCAGCGAACCTCGACCATCAACTAGTGGTCTCAATGGGGGGGGGGGGGTCAACCAAGTTCTTGTGTAACTTAAGAATGCCAAAAATAAACGGGTATCTGTCATAAGATGTTATCAGGAAGTTATAGGTATGTTGTTCAATTCTACCATCAATGTATAGATCTTCAGTACAGTTTTTAATCAAGCTGTAAGCTTTGTTCACTTCAGAACGTGAACTTAAATCATAAGAACTAGTATTCAATAGTCTATTCATACGGTCTTGGTAGTCCCGATTATCAAAAACTACCAGACCCCCTCCCTTGTCTGGTTTGCAAAAACGTAAACCTTGAGTTTTTATGTATACTAAGAACTCACGTTCTTCCTTATTCATATTATAAGAGGTCCTGTACTTATACAGATTGTTAACCATATGTCGAATATCTAATTCAAAGAGTTATTCAAAGATTTGCAATAATGGGACCAAAGGGGATTATAGATGCTAGGGATGTAGACTCTTATTTCAACACCTGCAGCAGCTCAGCATGTCCGTTCGCCTGTTCATAGTGGCCATTTGGAGCTTACAACGGACACACAGGAGAAGGTAACTGACTACAGCCTTTCAACGGATGTTAGGAAGCATGCTAACAACACGCAGAATATTCACATGGCTGGGGTTTATACACCTCTAGACAGTGTGCATAATGTTTCAGGTCCCATTAGACAAGATGGCATTATCGTGACAACTTATGAAACACCTCATTTAGTCCCAACAGTTTCTAGTACGGATCCACATATAGCGCTACACTCAGATGATGTGAGTAAGTCGAATTCTACAGCCCTAATTACAGCAGCTTTGCAAGACACCTCTTCATCTGAAACTACATGCGCACAAGCTAGGACAGACGACTACAGTGAAGCTGTTACACTTGCTTCATGGATAGCAGATGTTTTTTCTTTTACACAAGAGTCTCGTAATGACAATCATGGTCTTACTCCAGCACAAGGTAATAACCCACCTGTTGATAACATTGTTTCAAAGTTAAAAACGTTTGACTCACACAATCAAGTTAAAGAAATTATAATTAGAAATTGCATATTTTCGTGATTGTATTTCTCGTAGGGTGGTGCCGAAAGGATCACGGCGGCACTCTTACCCTACAGGATTAATATCCAACTCTTCATTTCATAATGAGTTAAATAATTTGTTCGACTGTCAAGGTTTTGAACTCCTTGACTTAATGATTAGCACTATAGTTTGTGGGTCATTGAATTATCACAGTGTGTTACAGACCTTGATAAAAGTATCCAGTTGGATTTTGAATTCAGTAGATACAAATACGAGTATGGCCATGTATTTACAAGCATAGGCCACTACATGACTAAATTAAGAATGAATAAAACCAAAAGGTTAGAAAGAGACAGTAAAGCTTATGCTTCTAGAACTGCTTACCCTGATCCATCACCTGCACAGACTTGGAGGAAAAAACACATTAACATTAATCAACAAAGTATGCCTCCAAATATTAATCCCACAAGCAATAACAGTAGTAGTGACTCTGATGTGCGGCCACACTCATTTGATGATAGACGTGATAGGCAACCTCCAGCTAATAATAGTCCACCTAACACTAATAGATTTTCTTCTGACCAAGGTGACACTCGATGGAGTGATAGACTACGTAGTGCTCACCAAGGCCAAAAATCTAATGACTATCTGTATCAACAGCAGAATTTTCGGCAGGGTCCAAATACAGGTACCAGGCCCAAACAGAACAATTTTCAACCATACCAGCAAAGGAACAAACAACAAAAATCTAACAAGAACAAAACTTAATGGTCTGCAGTCAGCACTGTGATGCAGTCTGTATGACTGATGATAATTCTACAGTTCCCTTGCTAGGTTTGCAAGACAACCAACAACTAGACTTTGATAGTTATGTTCCTTTAGACGGAATAACAGTACAGCAATATCCAGTAGTCATTATGATTAAAGCACGTGACTTTAAAGTATATCATTTTTCATCTATTGAGATTAGTGTAGAAATTGCTGAATTCCTTTCTAAGGGCCTTAACTTTGTTCCAACTCAACCAATTAATATGGTAAATACCATTATTGATATCAAAATGTTCACTAGGAAGTTGAATTTTAGCCTAATATTTGATAATTTGTTGAATACTGTGGACCACGACAAGTTCTACATCCCTAGCATCTATAATCCCCCTTTGGTCCCATTATTGCAGATCTTTGAACAACTCTGTGAATTAGATATTCGACATATGGTTAACAATCTGTATAGGTATAGGACTTCTTATAATATGAGTAAGGAAGAATGTGAGTTCTTAGTATACATAAAAACTCAAGGTCTACGTTTTTGCAAACCAGACAAGGGAGGGGGTCTGGTAGTTTTCGATAATCGGGACTACCAAGACCATATGAATAGACTATTGAATACTAGTTCTTATGATTTAAGTTCACGTTCTGAAGTGAACAAAGCTTACAGCTTGATTAAAAACTGTATTGAAGATCTATACATTGAGGGTAGAATTGAACAACATACCTATAACTTCCTGATAACATCTTATCCCAGATACCAGTTTATTTTTGGCATTCCTAAGTTACACAAGAACTTGGTTGACCCCCCATTGAGACCATTAGTTGATGGTCAAGGTTCGCCCACATATTCTTGTGCCAAATTAGTGGATGCAATACTTCAAAAATATTTAGTCCATGAGACACAAATTTGTAAAGACTCATGGTCATTTTTGAAGAAGATTGAAGCCATCGAATTCAATGCTAATTTCAACGTCCTAACTATCGATGTGAAGGACTTATATACGTGTATTCCACACACGATAGCTATTGAATGGGTTGATTTAATGCTTAGCAAACATAAAGCTCCAGTGGTTTGAGATCAGGTTAGTAACAGAACTTATTGATGTGGTACTGTCTAACAACTTCTTTATGTTTCAGGACCAATTCTTCCTCCAAAGAGTGGGGGTGGCCATGGGGTCCCCTTACGGGGCTGGTATTGCTAACTTTGTCATGGCACATTGAGAGTCTGAGTTTGTATTCAATAACAACAATAATGCCTTCTGTGAGTCATTGGTCTTGTATACACGTTATCTAGATGATATATTTATTTTGATCAATGGAGACAAAAGTATAGGTACCAATTTAGTAGACTATTTCAACAGTACTACACAATTTTTACAGTTTACACATACATTTAATACCAACATGATAGCGTATTTGGACATTTGCTTGGTTAAAAATTATGAATTAGAGAGCTATGTAGCTAAGATCTATAGAAAAACTATGTACTCCAACACGTTCCTCCATTTTTCAAGTAACCATCCCTCATATCAGAAGAGGTCAGTTATTAAGGGTCAGTTAGTGAGAGCTTCAAGAATGATAACTTTAGATGATGACTTTCTTGATGAATGCTCTCTACTTAAGAGTATGTTTATCCATCATATCTACCCAGAACCCCTATTAGATGACTTAATTAACGAGGTTAGAACAAAAAGAAGAGAAAAAAAGTTTATCTGGCACTTCTGAATATCAAAAGTGTTCCCATTAGGACTGTTAATAGTGATTCTACTGTCCATCTACCAAGTGTCAGTCCACAGAATAGTAGAGTTAAGGAAAATAATGTATGTTTCATCACTACTTACTCGTTACATAGTCACTTGTGTATCAACATACTGAAGAAGAATTGGGAACTATTTAAAACTAACTCTAATATTTATACTAAATTAGGTGAGTTCCCTAGAGTTACTTTTAGAAGAGGGCGAAATTTAAAATCTAATTTTGGAGCAGACTAACACCCTTACTACCCGCTGTAATGGCATGAGAAAATGTGAATGTTGCAACTATTGTAGATTTGTCAATGTGACCAATAGTTTCAAAGTTAATGGCTTACAATATATAATCAAGGACAGATTCAATTGCAATTCCAACTTTGTTGTTTATCTTGCTAAGTGCAAATTGTGCCCTGCTTTTTATGTGGGTAAAACGGAGCTGAGGCTCCGTGATAGGATATACGAACAGCAATATGCAATTAAGAAACAGAAGTTGGATAATGCTTTAGCCAAACATTCCTGCACTAACCAAGAACATACTTTTAAATTTATCATTATAGACCAAGTAAAGGTTGATAGTAGAGGAGGGCCTACACCTCTGAAATTAGAGTAACTTGAATTAAATTGGCAAGTTATTCTTAATGCTTGTTATCCACCTGGTCTGAATGACACTTGCTCTATCAGCAGTATTCTAAGACTAAAAAGTTTAAAGAAGTGAAGTTAGGATAGTTAGAGTATAGGTTGCTTTATACTTATTGTTAAAATTAGTTCAGTAAGCTTTTACTAATATTTTATAAAAGAAGTACCAGTAGAAACCTTTGTTTTATTTTCCAATTTAGCTCTGATGCACAATTGGGCTCTTAAGTTATATAATACAATTTTTTGATATTCTTTAATGTTTTATATTAATCACTGTTATTTTATATATATATATATATATATATATATATATATATATATATATATATATATATATTTCTATACATATATTTGTTATACTTTATACTAGTGTATGTACAAAGCTGCTGCAGCAATTGGTGTATGTCTTTCAACTTGTTGTTAGGTTTATTGCTACTGTGCCTTTTATTTTGTTTAATTGGTTAATTAATGATCAGCCGTGACTTATAAAAGGATATTTTTTAATCTATGGTTACAATGTTTCAGAAGAAGTTTAGCTGATTGAAGCAAACGAAAAGCGCTTTAAACGTTTCAATAAAAAACAGTGTTTTTTTACGTTGCATTTGTGAAAATTTTATCACTTGACTTTGTGATTCGAGTGGATTTAAAGTGTTATTGTGCAACTTAGGAGGATACTAGCACACTGGACTTGTGTTTCTGATTTAAACAAGTTACCCAATTAACCAAAAAAGCTCAAAACTGAGCCCTGTTCCAGCAGTCTTCAGACAAGTTCTAACTGCACACTCCCACTACTAGGGTGCAGGGGAACCTTCTCCAAAAAAAAGATGACCTGGATCAGTGCTCAGTTTATACTAACAAAGCTAGATTCAGCAGGCCTGAATCTGGTCCTATGCTACAGCAACAAGGTGCACCAATTTCAGAAAGAAACAGTTCAAATAAGCAGGCACAATAAGCCTGTGACCAGAAATTCCCAGCTCAGAAGGGCAGAATCCAGCCTCTCTGCCTACAAGAGTGCAGACCACAAACCTTCTTAATGTAGAATAACTGACCTGAAGCCCAAGTGCTTAAACCAGAACTAATACACTTTTTGAATAGCAGCCACTGAGCCTTCAATCAGCAATTCTCAGCTTAGAAGGATGTAAGCTACCTGTCCTGCCTCAACAGTGCAGACCATAGACCTTCTTAATGTAAAACAAACAGTATGCAGCCCAAGTGCTTAAACCAAAAGACTTAGAATAACAGTTACAATTTAATCAGGCTACTACCAAGCAGTAATAAATGCAGCAGAATAAATAAAATTGAGTACTTTTAAGAAAAGGCAAAAGCAAAATAAAAGTAGGAGGAAACAGAAATACAGTAAAAGCAGATGAATAAAGTGCAGTTTTGTTTTGTTAGTAAAGTGCAAGGAAGAACCTAAGTGGGTTGGCCTTCTCAAATCTTCTCTCTGTATTAAGTAGAGTGAACACTAGACTCAGAATATTATCTCACTGTATTCGGTTAAGTGAACAAACGAGATGGACACAGGAGGAATGTTCAAATACAGACTTACAGGAGGGGCGGGCAATTCCAGAGCCACTAACACCAAAACAAGAACGTGGGTGCGGACCAGGGTTGCCAGACGTCCCAATTTTGGCGGGACTGTCCCAAGATCAGCAGCCTGATCCCGAGTTCCACCCTGCCGGTTTAAATCCCGGCCAGCCTCCGCTGTTTGATTTGTTTTTTTTTTGATTAGCCTGTATATCTGGCATACAGGCCAATCAAAAATTGCTAAACATGGAGCTTCTTGTGTTCCGCATTAAACACGAGAAACTCTGTGTTTAGCGATTTTTGATTGGCCCATATGCCGGTACACGGGCCAATCAAAAATTGCTAAACACGGAGCTACTTGTGTTGAATGTGGAACTGCAATGCATTAAACATGAGAAGCTCCGTGTTTAGTGCAGAGCTACTGTTCTTTTAAAGACCTTTTTTTTTTTTTGGTCTTCACTTGCCGTGAGGGACCTTCTTTTTTTTTTTTTTTTTTTTTTTGTCCCTGGAAATCTGGTAACCCTGGTGGGGACAAACTGCAGAGAGACACACAGCACACACTATTCAATGACACACACAATTAGGTACAGAAAAAATTAAATACAGTACTTTTAAAACTGCAAGTTTGTACTTAATTTCAGCTTCTAATGCAGGTGATTATAGCCAAGCAAGTCTCTCAGAAGTTGAGCATAAAATGATTTCTCAAACTTTGTGGCTAGCACTTAAGTACAGAGGAATCATGTTGATTCTTTTACAGCCCCAGTAACATCCATCTTAGACTTCTTGGCAGAATTTTTTAATGAAGGGGCAGCAGCAGCTACCATTCAAGCTTAACTAGCCGCCATATCCAACTATCACATGGGCGATATGGGATCAAAAATAATGTCTCACAGACTCTGCAAGGCCTTTCTGAGAAGTACCTTTTTGCTAAGCCCTCCAGTCAAGGAAGCACCAGCTCCCTGGAACCTCAACCTAGTATTATCCACCTTAATTCTTCCACCTTATGAACCAACTTCCTCTTGTCATCTAAAGTTCCTAACTTGGAAGACAGCATTTTTGGTAGCCATCACATCAGCTAGGAGAGTGTCAGAACTTCAAGCATTATCCATATGCCCTCCCTACTTAGTTTTCCATAAAGATAGTCTCCCTTAGAAGTAATCCATCCTTTCTTACCAAAGTTTGTTCTAAGAATAACTTGAATCAATCCATTGACCTACCTGTTTTCTTCCCGAACTATGGCAACAGGGCAGAATATAAACTTCATCAATTGGATATGCACAGGCAGCTATGTTTTTGCCTACACAGATCAAAGGAATTCAGGAAATCTGATCAATTATTTGTATCCTTCTCAGATAAAAAGAAGGGTGCTACAATATCAAAGGTCACTTTGTCAAAATGGCTTACGGATACTATTACCTATTCATACACTTCTCAAAGTAGACAACTGCCTGGTAAAATTAAGGGTCACTCAACAAGAGCTTTTGCAACCTTGACTGCTTTTCAGGCTAGATTACCTATGGATTCAATTTGTGTTGCAGCGACATGGGTTAAACCTCATACCTTTATCACTCATTACAAAGTAGATGTGGCCTCCCGGAACAGGGCTTCCTTTGGATCCACTGTTCTGAAGAGTTTGTTCCCTTGAGCCACCCAAGAAAAAAGGTGCTAGGGACGCTGTCCCAACCAGTAAAGAATGAAGGCGAGATAGGACAACATAACATTATGAAGTTATGTACTCACCATAACGTTCCATGTTTGTCGTCCATCTTGCTTTCGTTCTTGTGTCCCACCCTCCTTCCTCCAACCTTCGCTTCTAGAGGATCAAGAGGTTTTTATTGGATTTAGAACTCATGTTCTCTGATGTCCTTCTTTAGTCCTACATGGCACGTTATGGGTGTATTGGTGTATATATGTACATATTTTTCTTACTAATGTTTAGTAATTGCAAATAAGATCTGGGTATTCTTCCCTAAACATTTTAGGATAGGGTATAGCCTCGAGCCAGTGGAAGCTTTCGAGCTTTAGTAAAGGCAGAGTCAAACCCAACCAGCAAAGAATGAAGGCGAGATGGACAACAAACATGGAACGTTATGGTGAATACATAACTTCTTTTTTTTTCTGAACAGAAGTCATTTCATAACAGAGAGTCCACATCCTTAACTAGAACTGAAAGTTCGATATGGACAGGTGGAGTTGCTTTATACACCACATAAATCCATTGTCATAGAAATGCAAAATTTGGAAAGTAGAACTTTACACTTCCCTGTTGATCAGCACATAGCCCCATTCGAAAAGAGTGCATAGAGAAATAGCACAGTACATCATTCAGTTTTATGGTGAGCTCTGTGCTGCTTGTAATATGAATGACACTCTGGGCAAGGATGTGGACTGATAGTTAGGACCAAGAAAGGTAGAAAGTGCAGTCTGTGTTGTTAAAGAACAACATGATATTTTTTTTTTTTTTGGGGGGGGGGGGGGGAGACCACTCATCCAAAGGTCACAAAGCAGTATAGCAGTGTCTATCCTAATTTGCATTGCTGTAGTTAGCTGAGGTTAAACATTGCTGAGGGCACAGTACAGTGTAGCAGTGTCCACCATACATTAACCTAGTGTACTACGTAGGTGGTATGCACAATATTCCAACAATGTCCATATAACATTATAGTAGAGCATATGGGTGTCAATGGTACAGGAGTGCAGTAGTGTGCACTTATTGTGTAGCATACATTACACTGTTGTGCTAAGTACTCAAGAGTTATACCTATTGTATGGTGTCTGCTTTGTTGCAGGATCTACCCTGTATTGCAGGAGCACACTAAGTAGGCAAGCTGAGTGGTGCTCTGTCAGCAGGTAGACAATCCTATCAAATTCCCATAGAAGGAACCACATTAATCTAAGTGAATTAGTTTATGCAAAATACTTGATAGAAGGCCTAACACACTTCACAACGTGCAGTATTGTGAGCCTTGTGCATCGGTAGCACACAAAGTACTTCAGGGATTATGCTATTTGTGTGCATCTTGCCTAGCATACAGTCATACATGTTTTTTGTGTGTGTGTGTGTGTGTGTGTGTGTGTGTGTGTGTGTGTGTGTGTGTGTGTGTGTGTGTGTGTTTGTTTATGTCTGTGCTGCAGAGGTTCAGACCTCTGTCTTGTCTACAGAGGTACAAAACTTACTAATCATCAATTTTACTTGCTGATTCTAGTATTTTATTACCAAACCTTAACATATCTAGCAATACCTAAACTTGTTGCAAACAGTATGGCCTAGTTAAACCTGTCAGATAATCATGAAGAAGGGCTGAGCACAGTGTGGCCACTTACTAAGTTTACATTCAAATTACATCCAATCCTTCTGTTTCCAAATCATTTGCCGTAGTGACGCTTGCAGTGGTTGTAGTGTTGGACAGCTTTTACTGTCATCAGCAACAGTCTTCAGCCCATCCTGTGTAATTTCCTAGTGTTTCCAGGTAAGTGGACAGATATAAACGGTCTTGGTTGGGTCAGTGCCATGGCCTGCCTTCAGAAGGTAGCCTATAGTGGCAGTCATGCACTGGCATCACCACAAGGTGCTCTCATCTCTGCTGAATCCTATCAACATGAAGGAGCACTGGATCTACTCCAACATCTTCTCAGGGTGTTGAGCTGCTGACTTTGTTATGGAGATTGACCCCAGTTAGTATTCATAATCTCATCCTTTCAGTCACTACACAACGTCCATGACCAGAGATCAAGATAGGACCGCAGGCTGATTAGCAAACTGAGAGCTTTGTCCTACAGCTCAGTTCTTGATTCACCATAACACTCTGGCACCCAGCCTGCAGTATTACCTCTACTACATCCATCAGATGATCAGTATCCTGATTTCCTGTAACTTAAGCCTTAAAATATTACCCAAGTTACCTAAATTCCTCTACACGAAGCACCTATTTTTCTCAGGGCAGAACTATGTTCACTGAGTTTTGTCCCAACCACTTCAGTCTCAACAACAAATCAGTCCTGTGCTGCAGATTGCAGCCACTTATGTCTAAGAGGATATCATAATCTGCATATTACAGAGACAGAAAATGCTTGTCACCAAAATTGATATTTTCCAGGCCTTGGCTGTCCCTACATATCATGTCTATGACCATCACAAACAGGAGCAGAAGAAAGATATATCCTTGGAGGAGTCCTAATGCCTGCTATGAGTACATCTGAGTTAACACTGAAAGTGGAGACAGAAGTCAGTCTTCAGATATAGATAGGGACTAAATGACAGACATGGCCTTGGGACTCTGTACTACTGTAGCGTTTTCTAAAAGATGCATTCAGGTCCATAGTCATATGTCTCTCCAACTCCACAAAATACAGAGAGTACTGTCAAATTCCTATAGCATCTGCCCCTGTAAGAGAACTCTTGTGACTGAATATACAAAATAAATGTATTGATGATATTGTTGACCATAGATCTGATGTTATCCTAGTCACATTCATCACCCAAAATGAGAACCCTGTACAGGCATAAGCAATTCCTCACACAGCAATCACGATCCACCCTAGCCCAGACCTATCTATTATCTACCCTAATGTACGCTGCACCAATTCTCACCCTAGTCAGAAAACAGGACCTAGCCAAACTGGAAACTTGCTGCAATAAAATTGCTATGTTTGCTTTTGACTTAAATTATAGAACTCATCACTGCGAATCACTAAAGGGTCTAAAATGGCTAGAAACTTACCCAGCTATTGAACTACAATCAATTAGTCCTTGCTGCTAACACTGTTATACATCTCAAAAAAACCCTGCTCTGAGCCAATTACTTTCTCTTTACAAAACAAGTCATTCTCTCCGTTCAACTGACAAGACTCTTCTCTCCGTCACTAAAGCCAACAACAACACAGGGAAAGCTCTTGTCTCCCATACAGTAGCTCAATCTGGGAATAGTTCCCCCCCTCTTACCTCTACCCCCACAAACGCACACTTCAGAAACTCACTCAAATCATATCTCATGAATAAATGGCTATGCCCTTGCATTTCTTAAATCTCTGAACCTCCAACTGTACCCCTCTCCACATCCAACTTAGACTTTTCTTGGTACATACAGTACCAACACTGCATGTTTTTGTACCATAGGATGGTATTTGTTTGAGTACCCTACTTAGGGATTGCTGCTAAGGCTGAAATTTGTATGACATCATTCTTTTCTCTAATTCCAAAATGTGTACTTAAGTATTTGTTAAGATAGTACATGAATGTTGAATCTTTTCATTATTGTAGTATTAACTTGTACCTCATTGTGTTTGTAATCTATTATGGAGCTTTTCTTCCCGGGCCTCCGCTGTAAATGGACCTACATTCAGTCGGACTATCCTGGGAAACAAATGTAAAATAAAATAAAATAAATAAAAATCACGCATGGGTCTAGGACCCGCTATCAGATCCGAGCTGGCAAAAGCTTAGACAATAGTTTAGCTCAAGCTTTTCCTTTCCGTAATGCTCTGCTGCACTCTAATCCCTCAGATCTCATTTGCCACGATTAACAGACAGCTGCAGATTGAAAAATTTTGAAATCCCTGAGGAGCTGAGCAAACAGTAGGTCTTCCTTTTGTTTTTTTTTTTCTCTTTAGTCTGTCTTTATTAGCTTAGTATTTTGAGTTTCTGTAGACGTTCCATTACAGTCATTTTCCTTCCCCTTCCATTTGTTTAGCTTTTGGTGCCTTTTTAGTATTGTAGAGTTAGTGTAAAAAATGTTTTTCTGGAATTTGTTTTCTTGTCTTTTTGTTATATAGTCTAGTTTTCAGTGAGTTTTGTGTGTGGGACAGACTTTAGCATTTAGGACTGTTGTTTGCCCCTTTGACTCCTCTACTGCTTGTCCCTCCGGATTTGGTTACATGTTTCTTTTTGGGCATTATGTCTGAGAAATCTGTAGGTTTTAAGAGGTGCTCCTCATGCGGTCAGAAGATGCCATTTTCCAACTCATATGAGGAGAGCCTCTACTGTCTCGGCACCGGCCACCTGGAAGGTGAATGCAGCAATTGTGCAACATTTAACCCAAGGACTCTGGTCGAGCACTGAATTAAACTGCTCCTAAAAGGTATGGTCCAGGGGAGTCACTTGGTCAAGGAATCTTCTACCAAGTTGTGCCCTTCTGTTCACAAAAGAAAAGCTACCTCTTCCTTCTCCTCCATGGGGATTTCAGGTAAGAAAGCTAGGCTGTCAAATCCCAGATCCCTGCATCCGACTCCAGCCTTAGTTAGATCTGAGAGACAAGATCCTAGGACCTCGAGAGAGCTGATGCCTAGATCCAAGACCTCTGGTCCAAGGTCTTCAGATCTGAGAGTTCTGGAATCAACTCCCAGATTCAAGGCCTCCGGATCAAGACCTTCAGATCCGTGTTGGAACATGTCAGCCACAGATCTGATCCTGCCAGATCTGAGGGATTCGAGAGCTATGCCCTCGGATGCTTCTGCTTCCTTGGTTCTGATACAATAGAATCCGCGACCTGTGTCATATCCTATTGTTATCGAGGACCTTCCCTCGGATCTTCCAAGAGGGGACAGTTTATTTGCCCCTCCTCAAAGAAGCCATTCCCCGGACTGCCGGAGAAGGTCCTCAGGGTCCCGACATGGGTCTCTGGCTAAATCATCTAGCTCCTCCCGATCCTCCAGGAGCATCCTTCCTTCTGATATGGACAGGATGATGTGGTTATTTTTAAAGGCTCAAATAGAGTTGGGGCTTCTGGCTTCCCCAGTACATCAGACTAGGGAGCCTTCTCCTACTCCCTGGTTAATTTCTCCTTGTCCAATCCAGCTGGGATCAGGTTCAGGAGAGCTGGCACATTGCATAGAGGCAGTGGGGATTTCCGGGACACCCCTTGTCCCTACCCCATCAGAGTCCTTGGCTAGTTCTGCTCAACCGCCTTCGGGAGAGGCGAGACCACCAGTCTGGGTTGTCACCCTAGATTCCATGGGGCGGGCTCGGGTCTGGGCCTTTTGTACCATTCTCTACCTCTCTGTGCTTCAGCTGTCAATAGATCTAATCCGGCCTTCTCCGATGGGTTGGAGGACCTGGCAGGATCTGCTCCATCTTCCCTTGTGGTGTTGTCCAGTATGGAGGGGGAGGGGAAGTTGTCCAGTCTTTCTGCTTTCCGGGTAGTGGAAAGTTCTCTCTGTGCTACCAGAGAAGCCTCCCCTGCTTGTCAGGCTCCATCCCAGACTCAGATTTTGACCAGTCCCTCTCATGCTGCTCCTGGTCAGCCTGTTCGATCCAGCCTCCGGGGGGGGGGGGGTTACCACCATCGGGGTCCCCACCTCTTCTGAGTCTTCCCTATAGCCTCCCCCAGAGGAAATGCATTGGAAGAGGACACATCTTGACTCCCCAATGGAGTGTCTCACAGAGGACATTGATATCGATGATGGTGAATGGTCCTCTAGATCGCCGCCCAATGGTATCTCCTTCAGAGACATCCTTGAGATCCGTAAGGCTAAGGGCGGTTGGTCTGCCCAGCCCCCATCCTTGGAGGAAACTGTGTTTCTGGAGCCATTCAGAATGGGCCCATTGCTGACCCCTTGATCAATCTCATTGCCAGCAGGGCATGGAAGGAACCTGATACAGTGGGGCCAGTACCTAAGGGAGTAGACAAGTTTTTGAGTTCCCCTTCTGACAAATCCTTTTGATCCAAGGCAGTTCCAGTGGATGCGATTGTGTTAGCTGCCACCACCAAAAAAGAGCTGGTGGAACAAAGTTCATCTGTCCAACCTCCCAACCGCGAGTTGAGAGCGATTGACAGATTTGGAAAGCAGGTATTTGCATCAGCTTCATTCAGCTTGCAAGCCTTAAACTGCCTGACACATTTCACCCATCTTCAGATGGATTAGATAAAGGAGCTTGCCACTTCCCTCTTGGAGTAGATGCCTGTGGAGGACTTTTTGCTAGAGCTGCTTTTAAAGGGACAACATCATTTAATCCTGGGGTTTTGTCAGCTCCCAGTCTAAGAATCCATTGCATGTCTTTGTATTCAGTTTCATTATACAAGTCACCCATTCTTTGACTTCTATTTACAACATATATAACCATAAAGGCAAATACATGATCACTATGCAATTCTATATGCTTGTACAGTGCATTATGTTCTTTTCCTAACCTTATATCTGATAGATGCTTAAAAATTCTATTTTTAAGTCTGCAATTTGTTTTTCCTACATAATATGCAGTACACTGTTGACAATTTGCAATATAGACAACAGTTTGTGTATTATAGTCAGCATACATCTTCAAAAAGTACTTCTTGTTGGTCCTGTAGTGTATAAAACAGTTTCCTTGTAAAATGTGCTTACAGGCTTTACAATGTAGGCATGGATAAGTTCCCTTCTTCTTGATGCCAGGATTTTTAAAATGCATAGGTTCTTGACATAGAATATCTTTCAAATTTTGATTTCTTTTAAAAATAAATCTAGGTTGTGTCCCTACAACTCTAGTTATATTCTCATCTGTTAAAAGAATTCTTCAGTTGTCTTTAATTATATTACATATACCACCTATATCATTACTGTATGTTAAACTTATTTTCAAACCTTCATTAACTTTTTGAACCTGTGCATCTACCTTATTAGGCCATTTTCTACCTCTGTGTAACCATGGTTTTGCACTTTGTTTTCTATAGAGACTGCTGTTGTCCATTTCTTTTTTTCAGTAGATTTTTGCTATAACCTCGTGCTTGAAAATTATTTTTTGGAGAGTCCATTTCCTGTATAAAGGAATTTTCATTCGTACAAAGTCTGGATATTCTGCAGACTCGTCCCTTGACTATGTGTTGGAATACATGTCTAGGGTGGATGCTGTCACATCTAAGCATGCTGTTGGTCCAACAAGGCTTTCTATATAATGATGTCTCTACCTCCCCATTTTCTTTGTTAGTAATACTAACATCCAAGTATTCAACAGCTAAACTGTAATAATTCAATGAAAATCTGAAGAAGCTGGTAGTAGACTCTAAATACTTAAAGGATTTTAATTCTGATATGGTGCCCCTCCACAAAAAGAAAACAGCATCCACAAATCTATTGTAAAATAAAAGTTTGTCTTTCCAATCATGTGCTGCATGAAATCTCGCCATATCTTCCCAGTATGCCAGGACTAGGTTAGCATATGTGTTCGCACAAGGCGTACCCATAGCTATACCTTGTCTCTGGCAATAATACTTTGTTTGACAAATAAAAACATTGTTTTCTAATACTAGCCTTAATAAGGAACATAACCGTATATTTTCATCTATATGTATATTCACCTTTTTGTTCAATATTTCTTCTATGGCAGTAATACCATATTGATTTTCTTTGACAGTGAACAAATTATTTACATCTAGGGTAACAAACATGTAGGAAATGTCACTGTTCTCTTGTAAATAAACACCCAATGATTCCAGAAATGTAGCAGTATCTTTCAAAATTCTGGGGAAGGTTTGTAACATTGGTCTAAGAGTACATTCTAACTAGATAGAAGTATTTTCTGTTACCCAACCCCTACCCAATACTATAGGTCTCTTGAGTGGCGTTTTGAGATCCTTATGAATTTTTGGTAAGGCTTTAAAAACTGGGACAGTGGAATGTTGTATATATAAAAATGTCAGCAGCTCATGGTCTATCAAACCAGTTTTTTCCATGTTTAATAAAGATTTGTGCACTTTTATGTAGGAATTCACCATTAGTGGTGACAACTGAAGAAAAGTCAATTTGTCAGCTAACAACAGAGCTATTTGTGTGTTATAATTATATATATATTACAACCTCAAATCATACACATAAACACACAAAGACATACTCGGAGGCTCTGATCAAAAATCTACCAAAACAGCAGAGGCCACCAAAGCAGACACCCAAACAACCACCACCTCAGAACACAACACCTGCAACACATAGACCTCACAGTCAGAGTGTCAAACAGTCACAGCCCTTAAGGCCAAACACAATGCCAGACACACTAGTCATTGGTGACTCCATAGTCAGACACACTGACGCCGCTCACCAGACTGAGTAAGGAGAAGGTCACAGTAAGCTGCCTGTCGGGCACTAGAATCCGCCACATAACGCAAGCACTCAGGTCTCTCAACAGCAAGTACAAATATGACTCAGTCATTGTCCACGCTGGTGTAAACGACCTGAGACGCACTCCTTGGACTACATGAAAAGAGACATCGAGGAGCTCTCTGATTATGTAGCCCAGGCAGGTATGACCCTGACCTTGAGCAGTATCCTACCTTCACCAAGAGTGATGCCACAATACAGAGATAAGATGATCAGCTTTAACAATTGGCTTAAACACTGGTGTCATTCAAAGGGGATCCAGTATCTGTCTGCCTGGGATGACATGCTGGACAAGCCACGCTGCTTCAAGGGACGGCTTGCACCTGTCACACCTGGGATTCGGATATTGGCAAAGGCTCTTGCCACCCCATAGTGCCTTTTTAGGCAAGGCTCAAATTCTAAACCTACCACCCTAGAACACAAAAAGGAAAAAACTAAGGGTAATGCTGCTCAATGCCAGAAGTCTAAATCTCAAAATGCACGCACTCGAGGCCCTTCTCAGTATGGAGAACATCGATGTCTGTGCTGTGACAGAAACCTGGTTCAAGGCTCCTGAGAGCACCCCAGCGCTATCAGGTTTTACCTCATATCATGCATTCCGGCCCCAAAATCCAGACAATACCAAGAAAGGAGGGGGGTATCCATATTCATCAAGGACACCCACACCTCAAGACTGGTGGCAACGACGATGCATCGGAGACCATCCAGGTGCAATTAACCATAGGCAAGACTGCTCTGCAAATTGTAGCATGTTACAGGCCACCCTCACAAACTCAGGAACCTCACATGGCCTTCCTGAAAACACTAGAGGGGATAAATGTATCACCAAACACCATCATACTAGGTGACTTCAATTACCCAAATATAGACTGGGAACACTACTCAAGCCCAAACACCCTAGCCCAAAAGTTCCTGGAATTCATAAACTCAAATGCCATGGAACAACTAGTCACCATCCCCACAAGAGGAGATAACATACTTGATCTCATCATCACGAACATGGGAGCACAATGTTCAACACCGAAGTATACCCTCACTGGTGAGATCAGATCACAAACTAATCTCGCTGGAGGTCCTCATCCCACCCCACCTGAAATAAAAAAGACCACAGTAAAGAACTTCTCAAAAGCCGACTTCACACTTCTAAAGACTAGTATGGTCTCCTTTAAGGCCCCCGAGCCGGCGGAAAACAGTACTCAAGCCGCTGAATCACTTACAAACACCTTCTACCAGCACCTGCAGGACTACATGGATAAGGCAATCCCAAACAAAACAAAGACTCTTAGTACCAAAGGCAAGCGTCCAGTCTGGTGGACCCCAGCCATAAACAAACTCTACAATAAAAGGAGGAATCTACTACAAGATAGAGCAAAATCCTTAAAAGGTAAGACACCCTTGATCACTATAAGTAAAAAACTAAGAGCTCTCATAAAATCATCCAAAGCAAATTTCGAGAGAAAAATAGCTAAAGACTCAAAAGACAATCATAAGGCCTTCTTTAGCTATGTTAGAAACCTAGGAGGAAACTCCCAGATATGCTCAGAACTAGTTCAAAATGATGTGAAGATTACTGATCCTACAGACATTGCCAACATACTGGCTGACAGGTTCAGTGCAAACTTCTCCCCTCCCCCAAAAGGAGAGATATCTATACCAAACGATTGCAGCCCCCAAACATCTCCAGCCCAAGTGAGAACTGCTCTCTCCAAAGCAAAAACACAGCATCCATGGGACCTGATGGTGTCCCCGGCTGTGTGCTCCACGAACTCAATGAGGAATTAAACCCACAGCTAGGACAGCTGTTTAATCAAAGTCTTACCTCTGGATACGCACCCAGGAGTGGCGCACTGCAACTGTGGTCCCACTTCACAAAGGCGGTGCCTCCACCGACCCTGGAAATTACCGGCCCATTAGCTTGACAAGCCTTATCTGCAAAGCCATGGAGAGGATCATAATGGACCTCATAAATAAAGACATAGGGAATTTGCAGACTTTGGATCCAACCCAGTTTGGCTTTGTCAAAGGCAGATCATGCCTTTTAAACTTGGTTGACTTCTTTGAAACAGTCACCAAAGCCATTGACGAGGGAAAGGCAGTCCATACAGCCTACCTCGATCTGGCTAAGGCCTTCGATACAATACCCCACTCGGGTATCATTGAAAAACTCATCAGCTTAAATGTTAACCCATACATCACAAGATGGGTTGCAAACTGGCTGAGTGACAGAACCCACAGGGTCAGAATTGCTGGCGCCATGTCAGACTCAAAGCCTGTCACAAGTGGTGTCCCACAGGGCTCAGTCCTGGGCCCACTCTTGTTTGGCATCTACTTTTCCGAAGTACAAGCAAACACAGGAGGGTTATGGCTGACAAAGTTTGCAGATGACTGCAAACTGGGCGCCATAGTAGAAAACACATCTGACACAGATATCCTTCAGAAGGGTCTCACAGAAACAGATAACTGGTGCCAGAGCCACGGCCTGAAGTTAAATACCAAAAAATGCATAGTCATACCCTTTGGGAAAAACAAGGTTACCTCTAGCTACCAAATAGGTGGCAATCCACTGAGTACAGAAGAAGTTATCATGGACTTGGGGACCCAGGTTGATAGTAGTCTGTCATTCAACACCCATGTAGCTAAAGTAGTTAGGAAGACCTTCTACATTGCCCACCTTATCATGAAGGGATTCTCATCTAGATCAAGGGAGGTCATAGTCTCCCTTTACTCATCACTCATCAGACCAATGATTGAGTACAATGCCCCATTCGGGATGTATCTGACCCGACACTTGCAGCAGCTGGAGAGGCCACAAAAGTTCCTCACCAAAAGGATAAAGGGTCTCAAAAATCTGTCCTATGCTGCCCGACTGAAAGAACTCCAGCTCTATTCAGTCGCTTACCGCTTGCTCAGAGGTGACCTTTGCCTAACATACAAGGCCATGTCAAACCCAGATTTGATGAATATGCTTCACCTCAAAAAATCTAGATCCATCAGAGCCACAAGGGCGGAGACTTAAACCTCGACACGGCTATTAATAGGATGTGCTGGAGGGATAGATTCATCACCCAAAGACTCCCTATGCTGTGGAACAAAATCCCGGTACATGTGAGGCAGAGCACCTCGCTGGCCTTGTTCAAGAGAAATCTTGACCAATGGATGGGAGATTGCAGATATACCCCAGGGATTACCTCAGTGTCACTGCTCGACAGAGGCACAGCAAAATAATGGGTATAGTTCCCCATACTAAAGGGGTGGCGTAAGCCACAAAACGATGGGCTAGGCTTGTAAATGCCCTCGGGCAGATAGCCTAGTATGAACCTATGAACCTATGAACCTATAAAACTCCTTGCTAAGTACAACAACAGCGCCATCTTTATCAGCAGATTTTATAACTATGTTGGTTTTATTCTGTAGCTCTTGCAGTGCATTTCTGTGTGGTTGGTCTAAGTTAAAATACATAGATCTATGTGTATTCAGTAGATAATGTCCAATTTCACGTTCACATAATTTAGCAAACAACAACAGTGTAGGATTTAAAATAGGTGAAAAAGTGCTAGGTTGCTGCAATATATGAGGTGTTTGAACACTGTTAGTGTCATTAAACATTTGCTTCAGCATTACATTCCGTGCAAAGTATAGCAGCTCAGGTATTAGAGTACAAAAATCTGTCCCTGTACTCAGTACAAAATTTAAAACCTTGCTTAACACTGATAGTTGTAATTCAAAAAGAGAAATACCTGAGATATTATGAAAATTGCAAAAGTTGCATGCATTATCAACAGTCAGTTGGAGGTTCGTTGTCTCTTGTAGTCCTTGTCCATCTGATGTAAAAAAAAAAAAAAAAACTCTTCTTCCGGGAATTCTTCTTCTTCACCAGTGCTGGTAATGTGAAAAAAGAAGAAGAAGAGGGGAGAAAAGGAAGCAGTTGTAACAACAGCTGCAGGCATCTTGGCACTTTGTTTTGATTTAGCTCCCATTGTGGAAACGTCCAGCCTGTCGCTTCGAGTCTCATCCATTTGGCCAGCTGTAGTGCCCAGATTAATGTCTACAAATGTTTCTCCTTCAGTCACCGTCTCAGTGACATAAGCAAATGCTCTTTCATTATTTTCTGCAGTAAACAAGACAGGCCCATGTGAATGAAGAGAGTTGGGCTGCTTTGAGTTAATAAAGACTGAGCATTCTTTTTCATGCTGTTGATTAGGTGCAGGTGTGGCTGCTACATCATTTGAAGCATTCCATGCTCTTTCTTGAGGGCAAGGTCAAACAAAGATGTTACCTGATGAAAAATCGCAAAAATTGTGTTGTAGTTTCTTTAACTTAACTTGCTGAAGTTTTAAATCATAGTTAGCAGCTACACATAGTATGTCCATAAGTCTATTTTTATGGTATTCAGTTTTATAGACTCTTTCCAGCTGAATACATAGGTCTTCAGCTTTGTTTAACAGTGCATCCTCTTCAGGTTGAAAAAAGGAAATAAGTAAATTTATATATGATGTACTAGTTTGTTAATATGCTGCCAGCGTGCCAGCAAATCGGGATAGTGTTTCCCTTGTGCTGTCATGCATAAAACGCGTAAGCCTCTTGGCACAATATTGTTCTTAAGACAAGCTTCAAAATAAAATCTGTGCCATTGTAGGTGTTTTAATTTCATTAGTGTATCTTGCAAAGATGTCAGTGACATGGTAAATTTAGTCTCACCTCTTTGCCTCTCTTGTGTAGCATCAGAGAGAAGAGTGGTTGTGCTGTATTATATTAGATACTATGTTTTTACTAGTGTTTTATCATCTGATGAAGGGATTTACCCAAAAGCACTTATGATACTGCTTTTATTGTTTTAATAAAGTGAAGTTGCTTCAGACACAGCATGGTAGTACTTGCCTTACTTTTGGATTTACTATTTGGATTTTTTTTGACAGTACTTTCAGTGGAGGAGTCCTTTACTTTTTGTTCTTTCCTTTCAGGAAGCTCAGGAGGACTCCACTTCCAGGGGACGGGGGGAGATGGTTCAATGGTCGAAGCTGCCATAGGGCAGAGGAGGCCTGTAAAACCAGGCCACTAGAGAACCCTTCTCTGAGGAACCCTTTCAGTGCTCCTGAGGCACTGCCTGGCTGTCCCTCCCTGGAGGCAGTCGAGGGCCAGTTATCTTTGCACCCTTTACCCTGGGCAAACATCACAACCAATCAATGGGTGCTAGGAATCATATCCAGGGGTTACTGTATTCCCTTTTCCAACCACCCACCAAGAGGCAGAGTTCTCCCTGACGTATCACCCGGTCAGAGAAAGTTAGTCCATCTAGACATGACCAACTTCATTCAAAAAAGAGCCATCCAAAAGGTCCCCACAGGGCAAAGAAGATTCGGAACTTACTCCCATTTATTTTTGGTACCAAAGAAAACAGGGGACCTACATCCGATTCTGGACCTCAGTCAGCTGAACCTCTCAGTCAAGAAGTCGAAGTTACGGATGGTCTCTGTACAGTCCATTGTGCCCCTTCTGCATAAAAATGACTGATGTACTCCATGGATCTCCAGTACGCGTCATATCAAAATAGACAGGCGGTCCAGGATATTTCTCCACTTTCGCATAGGAGCCGATCAGTTCCAGTTCCAAGCCCTGCCCTTTGGACTCACCACAGCCCTCGGGTGTTCATCAAGTGTATGGCAGTGGTCGTAGCCCATCTCAGGCTGCAGGGATTCAAGGTGTTTCCCTACCTCGACGATTGGCTCCTCACAGCTCCCACACAGCATCAACTGGTGGAGACCACACAGTTTCCTTTTCGTCTTTTTGGCCAGCTCAGAATCACAGTGAATCTTGCCAAGTCTTCTTTGACCCCTTCTCAACACCTGCAGTTCATTAGTTCCCAGTTGGACACTGTGTCAAAGATTGCAGCTCTCCCCCACCGATGCTTGATTCTAATCCAGCCTCATGTACAACCTCTTCTGGAGCAAACTCATCCTCCAGTGTCACTCATTTTAAGAGCCTTAGGGTCCATGTCAGTGGCTATTTATTTGGTTCCACTAGCCAGGTACTATATCAGAGTTCTGCAGTAGGCCCTATCTGTTCAATGGTTGACTCTTTCTCTTCCTCTTTCAGTTCTGATATGGCTCACTCCTATATGTCAGAGATATCTGTCATGGTGGATGCATTCTCCAGACCTCCTAGTGGGCAGGTCCTTTTCTCCCCCCCATTCTAAAGCCACTGTGACCAAGGATGCTTCCCTCCTAGGGTGGGGGGGGGCACTTCCTGGGGAAGACTGTCCAAAGGACATGGTCGGAATCAGAACCAATCTGCACATCAACATTCTGGAGATGAGAGCAGTCCTCTTTACATTGCAAGGAATCTCATCATTTTTATAGATCTCCAGAGAGAGAGTGAATGCAGAACTATTTCACAGTGCTCATCGAGGACCAAAAGACTCTTAAGCCTGGACTTTTAATTTTTGTTTGGACTGACCACCAACTACTTTGTATGTTGTATGCCTTTCCACACTCCCAGGGATTAACATAACTGATCTGATGTTTTTTTCTTTTATTTCTCTGACTGATAACTACTTGAAATTAAGTTATTTCTTATTTGCTAATAAATGCTATTTTAAAGAAAATTAAACTTGGTGTATGGTAGCTGTTTTATTTTTGTTTGATTGCATCTAGAACAATAGGTTTTGGAAAGAGGAACAAATAAATATTGATACAACTTATTCTCTCCCACAGAAAGAATACATAGCTTATAATATAAAGTGTTACGTTCCAGCCTTAGTGTTCTGACAGTATAAATGGGGGCTAGTCTCAGGCCAATATAATTAAAGCAACAAGAAAGAATATGAAATAACTGCAAACTGTGCATGTACCTTGTAAATATATAAACACAGAACAGATTCCTAACTGTCTTAAAATATTATATTATTAGTTTCACTGTCTTGCTTTAAAATTTGTGTTATTGTTGCTGTCAAGTTGTCGATAACATAGCTAACCTTTCAACAACTGTTGAGATTGTTCAGGAAAATGCAAACCAGCAAGCTGCATGCGTGCTCACAAGAGACCCTAAACAAATAGTTACAAAAAGATACAAATACTATGTTGGTCCCCACATTTGGAGGATTCAGCAGTCACTGGGATAAGGTCTTTACCTCCATCCTACTCTGCAACACCTACAGAATGGGAGAACGATCTAGATAGATATCTGTTATCTTAGCCCACCTATCTATCTTCTGTGACCAGATCTTGTGGAGATTCTAAGTGCCTCCTTTTGCACCTTCTCTTCTTAGGGACTTCTGCGGTGGGATGTTCCAGAGAAGTATCAGAAGATATGAAAATACCCTAGTGAGTAGCCTGGAGACTTTGGACTGGCTGTCCCTGTGGAGTAGAATGTTGAGGCTGAAGGCACAAAGACAGATGGGTTTGGGAAGAAGGATCCGGGGGGGGGGTGGTCGTCCTTCCTATAGGAGTGGAGAAAACTCTCTCCACTATCTCAAAAGCAGAATGCCCCAGAGAAAAAGAGGCCGTTGGTTCTGAGAAGACAAGCTTCTAGACCGCTGGCTGCTTCCGACCTGAAGGAAGACCCCCTTGAGGCAGGGCTCAGAGCTGAGCTGTCCAATGCCAAGGCTTGAAGGAGCAGAGACAGCTCTGACAACTTTGGAGTCAACTCGAACACCTCAGATCCAGCAACAACACTACTGCTCTAAGTGTCATCTGGCTCTGGCACAGTCAGAGCCAGTCCATTTAGAGATGGTATCAGAGTGGAAGATACAAACATCTTTGGATCCGGCATGCACAGTGCCTAGATTCTCGGATCCAAGAGCTGTGAAGCAGAATCAGAATTAGTAGACATAGTAAGAAGTCGCTGAGTTTAATTCTGGTAGCTGCCAAAAAGCACCTACTACTGAATATAGTAACTGAGATAAAAGAACTGAAAGTGGGATCTTTAGAAAAGGGTAGGAGCAAATTACATAGAAAAATGGGAATTGTGGGAACAGTAGATACAGAATAATGTTTTTGAGGAGGATTGAGGTTTAAGGGCAGGCAGGAATTGAATGAGCTATATAATGTTCTAATGTTCTTTATAAAAGATCTGTGATGTATGATGTTTGCAACTGAAAATATGTCAGTATGGTTTGTTTTCATTTATATAAATCTATGATTGCCTGTGTCATAAGTGTTAATTTAATAAAGAAGTTTCTTGTTAAAAAAAAAAAAATTGGTCTTTCACTTAGCACTTCCCTATCCCTTTCTGGTTACCATACTATATTAGCCCTAATAGGGAAGGCACTCCCTAACCACAAGTCTAAACTGTTGCTTAGCTTTATCGCCTGAGTTATTTGCTCAAAATACCTTGGTTAGGTTACTAATTTTCTCCAGTAAATTCCAGCCCCTTCTTGCTTATTCTCTATACCCTTCTTGTAGACATCTCTATTAGCAAAATTTCCTTCTCCATTCTTATATTGGCTTACTTCATAGCTTGCTACCTTACTAATATAATATTCCATATGGTTGTTACTGTTCTCCTTAACAACTTTGCATTCAAAAATGCTACTCTCTATCTCTCAAACCCCATCCACCATCCCACTATTTCATCATCATCCCTTTTTCATTTTGATTTACATCTTTCTGCTTGAGTTATGTATCTGAGCCTTACCTCTGTAGCATATCCCTCCAGATCAGGTAACCATAAACTGGCTTGTTCTATGGGATGTCAACTTATCCCACTTAACTGTTGCTCTCTTCCTCTCCCAAGTAATTTTTTTTCAGATCCATTAAATGTCATCCAACAACTTCTCCTCTTGCTGATAAAAATACACCTGAGCTGTACATAAGACTAAAAGGACTAAACATGTTCATTGCTTTTATCTTGATAACCGTTATCCATAATCAAGAACTTTCAGATGTTAATCATCAGATCACTGTTGCAGTAACTTAAGCTTTAAGGGCTACATCATGCCGAGGATGGAACCTCAGGCCAGCATTCAAAACCAGTGGGTGCCTTCCACTTGCACAAAACATTCAATGGAGCACAAGGGCATGCTGGTACAAATACAAACATATGAGCAAGTAAAGCTAACTTTTCTATTCCCTCACCATTATAGCATTAAACTTGTGAATTCTTTATTATCTTTGCTAATAGCTCTAAATGTAAAACAAATAAAAGAGAAATAAGTTATCTGTCACAAGTTTTTTTTTTAATTGGAGCCCACCTACCTTAATTTTTGCCTCTGACCCTTTACATGTCCTCCTTATTAACCCTATTATTCTCCCAGGAGATATGCAAATGCTACTACTGCCCTACTCATAAAATCCCAGGTTCTACTGAATGCTTTCTCCACATCAAGACACATCAATAGTAGTGTTGTTTTCTTACACTACACTTGCATCTGAATTATCATTGTTCTGTAATGTTGTTGGATGTTTGCATTCCCTACACAAAACCACACTGATCCATGGCTATCACTTTTGGTAATATTTTACAATTCTCTTAGCTGTTACGGATATAATGCTTTAGAATTACAGTTTAAAATTGAACTAATTTCATAAGAATCCAGATATGAAGGGTCTTTTCCCTCCTTTATTAATATTGCCACCACTATTTTCTTCCAATGTGCTGGTACTTCCCACTTTTAAGATATTGTTGAACAAAAGCTTTCTAGATATTTTTTGCTCTTTTTACTCCTAACTTCCACAGAAATACCATCTGTTCATGGGGGAGTCCCTGTTCACTGGTTATACATCACTGTTTTTATTTAATCTCTTCTTAACTTAGCTATTAATTGCTGATCATCATCTTTCTCTAACATTGGCATAACTAAGTCTTCCATAAATATTTATATTTGTGATTATGTTTTCCCCATTCCTGTGCTTTATTTCATTCAAGCCTATATCTCCTTTTTTGTTTACTTCATGTTAACACCCATAGCTTCTTATGAAGTCCAGACCTTTTTTGGGTTTGGTTTCTTTAACTAAATGATTTACCAGCTAAAGCAGGCGGTATTAAAAAAGGGTAAGTAATTACTAGCAAAATGACACTAAAATTATTGATGTATCATGTCCTGCAGTAGAGAAATTAATCAGTTTGCCACTTGTTATTCCTTGTTTTCATATTTATTTATGTTCATATTTTCATAACTGAGAGACCTACATGCTACTGAGGGGATTGTTGTAAAATGCCATAGTGGAAGAAAGGAAAACATGTTGTCAATGTCCATTTATATCACACTATACTGGATTTATAGCTAGTTCTGTTAGTAATTATAAAAATAAGCAATATTTCCATATGTACTTAATATTTCAAAAAAACAGTTGACTTACAGACTATTGCATAGCATCAGGTATAACCTTAGATGTTGTTGAAGACAATTGCCTTTGATATGTCCACTGAAGTTCATAAGCAATGTACAGTGTTCAAACTGAATGGCTGGCAAAGAATAATGATTCCTTCAAATATGGTTTATAAATATTATCCATTGCCCATTTATTAAATAATTTCTTAAATATAGTTAAACTACTTGACAGATGTATATCAACAGGAATACTATTCCACAACACAGACAACTTATTAATTATATATGAATGCTTCAATCTTCTCTTTCAGAACTTTTAACCTCATTATGCCTTAGAAATCTATTACAGTTGTAGACATCAACACCAAACAGGATCATGATAAGTATTATAGGCTAATATTAACTTTCCTTGAATATGCCTATTGAATACAAATGTAATTACTTGCATCTATTCTCGTAACTCAAATCCTTAACTAATACAATCCTTTAAGTGAACTGTCATTGAATATTCTCTAATTTATGTAACTGACCCTGAGTATACACATCTTTCAACTGCTCCCAGTAGCAACCCTGGAATAAAATGGAATAAAATCTGGTCCCATAGCAGAATTTTTTGCAATCTTATATAAAGCATCCAAAATAGATGTTTCTGTTGATATATTGGCATAATCTACTATGTATAAACAAATCATGCTTACATATATCTAAAATATCTGCATTTTTTAACACAAAATGCTTCATTTATTAGCAACAACATTCAGATTGCAAACTTCATGCTTATTAATTGTAAATGTTATCTGTTATTGATAATTTTTACATTGCATACTGATGTATTTATAAAAATCTTGTTAGTGTTGTCAAATTACGAGCTTTACCTCATAATCACTTCTCATCTGTTTAATTTTACTCCTAAGACTGTTACTAGTAATGTTACATATCCTTTATTCCTAATAGTACAATATCTTTTATAGACTGCAAACTGTAACTGATTTATAATAGCTTGTCAAATAAATTCCTTTGTTAGTATGTAAATTTAAATCAAACTGTATCGAATTATGATCTGATGTAAAGGAAGTCAATGCCACAATTACACATTAATGATGTCACAAGCATCAGTAATCATATAATCCAAGATATGATTAGCTCTTGTATTATCATTCATAAGTTAGATCATCCCTCTTATTACAACCATATTCAGAAAGACTGACTCAGAATGCTTCTTATTAATTGAATTTACCCATAAAATCCCTGGGTAGTTGAAATCTCCCAGTAAAGCAAGTTTTTTTATAATCAAGAACTTCTTCCATTCTATTCAAATACATAGTATGTCTGTCAATATCCTTACTTGGTGAGAGATAACTTAATGCAACTTTAATGGTAAAATTATATTTACCATCACTTATCTTAATTATTATACATTTCAGTTCAGGAATAACATTCACTAATGTGGATTGAATTGATTTACGACTCCACAAATTGTTACTCCATCACCAGTAAGATCACCTCTCAGACATTCATATTTGTTATAATTAGAAGTTATGTACTTACCATAACTTGGCATTTATGTTGTCCATTTTCATTCTTTCTCATGAATGGGTCTCGGATCTGACTCAGCCACTTTTCCAAGATTTTATATCCCAGTCTTGAGTTCCTCCCTCTTCGCATAATGGACTACACCATCCCCAAACAAATATTTTTCTCTTCATAACCTTTATAACAATACATAATAGTGTACTGTATGTTATAATAGCTTGATATCAACTGCAGTTACCTTTTGTTTTTTTTTCTCTGCTTTCCTTGCATTTTGTGTTGCTCATAGAATTGTGCTGTTTCTTACAAGGTATGCTGCTCCTTCCCTGCATTCTCTATCTTATTTACTTGGTAATCAGAGTGATTTAAAACTTCAGACATAATATTTACCTCCTTTTCCTTTTTATTTCCAGTCCCCCCAGCAAATGTTTTATTCTGTGTATTGCAAACCTCCAATAAATCAAAGGCTGTCTGGTTGCCCTGCACTGTGAGACCCTGTGTCAGTGGAACACTAAAGTGCTTTCAGCTACACTAGTGTATGTTAGAGTTTTATTTAATCTGTCCTCTAAACTGAAGACTTTTTGCTATAGCCTTTTACTGTAAGCTTGCAAAATGCTGCCCCCCCCATTTTTTTCTCTTCCTATTGTACTCCTAGGTCAATTACTTAAAACTACTTTCTTTCTCTTGGAAAAGGTTTAACTATGTACCTGCAGCCCATACTTCAATTGTTTTCCCTATAGAAGTGGTGGTGCTTTTCACCACACTGTACTAGATTAGTAGCACAAGTTTTGTAGTTATTAGGAACATACTGCATACACTGACCTGGAATTGACTAAGCTTGGTTTCCCTGATTGTTTTCTTAGCAGCTGGCCTAGTCCAGTTTTTTTCTGGCTCACAACCTTGTATTACTTTGTGTCTGTCTGCCTCCTCCACCTTCAACCTGCACACCTCCCTCCCACCCCTGCTTAATTACACATGAATAAAAAAAACTGATGTAGAAAGGCACCATCTTTTGACTTAACTTTTCTGCCCTTGCTTCATAGGAATCCCCAGTAGTGTACTCGCATATACCATATTCCACTCCTTTTTAAATAGTGCTCTATTGACTCCCAATTTACTTCTTCTACTTCTTCTTTCGGCTTTTCCCTGTTAGGGGTCGCCACAGCAGATCACCTGTCTGCTCATGATTGGCAGTGGAGTTTTACGGTGTCGAGTTGCCAGCCTGGCACGCAACCTTCCACAGAAGGCACACACATGCACACATTCATGCCTAGGGCCAATTTAGAGTGTCCAATCCACCTACAGCATGTCTTTGGGATGTGGGAGGATACCGGAGCACCTGGAGGAAACCCACACGACCACAGGGAGGACAAGCAGACTCCGCACAGAAGGCACCCCAGCCGAGAATCGAACAGGAGTACCTCTTGCTGTGAGGTAGCAACGCTAACCACTGCACCACCATGGCCGCCCATTGACTCCCAATTTAAGGGCAATTAGACAAGCTAGAATCTAAAGAAAAAAAGGTCTTTTCTGTTTTTATTTTTATTTTTCTTTAAAAAACAGGGAGCTGCAGTTCACTGAGCAGTAGGAAAATAATGTAGTTATGCCAGGGGTTTTAGAAAGGGACATGCAGTAAACTGACTCCCAACTACATTAAAGAAAAATAAAAACAGGAAAGAAAAGACCTTTTTTTCTTTAGAGTCTAGCTTGTCTAATTGCCCTTAAATCTGGCTGTTTATCTTCCCCAGACACTGGATTGTAATGGCTGATTTTTTTTTGTACTTTGTCCCAGGTGTAGCCCCACTCCGTTCGCACTCGCTACGGTCGGGCTCACTTCGCTCACCACCCACCCCCCCATACCATTTCTTTTATACCTGACCACAGGTCCCTCCCAACCATCAAACTCCTCCCCTTCCTGTTACACAAGCTAACACCCACTACAAACTCTCTCCCTACCTTACAACTCCTCCCCAAAGTCTCAACCAACCCTCCCTATTAAAGCCCTCTCCTCTCTTCAAACATGCCACACTTAATCATTCCTGTCATACTTCTACCTGCACTGCTCCTCCTACACAATATAACATCACCTCACAGACTCTTAACCCCTATGCATAAAGCCCCCACCTACCTTCACCAAAGCTGCTTTTCTTACCCTCAGCAACCCATACTCATCTCTGCATCTATCCTTCCAATGAATATACTACTCCCTAAAATAAAAACTCCTCCTTTCCATAGTACATCTAAGTATAAAACAAAATACTTTCACCTGACAGAGTCCGTGGGATGTTATAAGCTTTCAATTTTTGTGGGTAGTTGTGATATACACCCAAACCCTGGTCCTACCACTATTCCTAACACCCCACAAAATATCACCCCCAGTTCCCTGTTCTAATCAACCATCCATATGAAAAAAGAAAATCTCCTTTTAGTCTATCAATACTCGAGGTATGCTAAACAAACTAAGCCAGTTTCATGCTTGGGTATCTCTTCATACCCCAGACATTATCTCTGTCACAGAAACTTAACTTAAACCTCAAAACCAAGATAAAGTCATTCTTCCTCCAGGTTATAATATACTACTCCAAGATCACTTAAAGAAAAAAGGTGGAGGTGTTGCTTTAGTTTACTCTAACTACCTCACTGTCTCCCTTCCTAAAGAAACAATTCCCTCCTTTACACCTGCTGAAATACTAATAGCAAACCTCAAACCCAATGACTTTACTACCATCGTAGTAGTTGCCATATACATTCCACCATCCCTTTAATGGAAAGTATACTGTCATATTTTCCCAAAATGTCCCTAATGAAGCTATCCTTCTTGGGGATGTAAACATTAATTGACATAACCTTAATAATCCAAACCCTCCACAACACATAAACCTCCATGGATTTAAGCAGCCAATCTCCAAACCTACCCATACTAATAACTCTCATTCATCAAGCTCTTTAATAGATTGGATACTTGTTTCTAACCCCAGCAAATACCATAACCCTGAAACTCTACCTGATGTCTTGAGCAACCACTCACCTATAAAAGTGATACGATACATCACCCATCTCCCCAAACCACACTGGCTTATCAGCTGCCGCAAACTTTCTACCTTTAACCCAGACACATTTAAAACCTTCCTCTCTAGACTTAACTGGAATTTCCTTACTCAGCTCCCACTCAACAAAGCAGTAAATGCCTTCAACTCAACTTTCCTAAATATTTTAATTTCTCTAGCCCTACTGAGAAAAGTTTGATTAAAGGCAAACATTTCACCCTGGCTAACTAAAACCACCCATACCCTTATGAAATCCAGAGATAGGGCATGGAAAACATGTGTACAAACCAAATTTCCAGCTGACCTCCTAAAGTAAAAAGAACTTAGAAATCAGAGAAAAAAAATATCAACAAAGACAAAAAAGACTTTTATTATAATCCCCCCAAAACATTAAAATTTGATCCAAAATAAATTCTGGAATGCTATAAACCAAATACTACATCCAGGTAACCCAACTTCACCAAACCCGTGTCCTGATAAGTCACCTGAAGAAACTGCCAATAGCTTCAACACCTACTTTATCGAATCCATTTCCAAACTGTTTAACCCAAACCTCTCAATTAACACTTCAAACCTCCCTATACACTCCTCAACCACTGTCTCAGTACACTCCTCCACTCTCAAACCTGTCTCCACTGACGATATTCCTTCTTACTTTCTCCGGATTGCTGCACACTCTTTTGCTTTGCCTGTATCTATAGTAATCAGTCGTGCCATCCCTGAGTCTAAAGTTCCTCCTGTCTGGAATTAGTTTTACTCTCTTTCTATTCATAAAGGACGCCACAGAAATATCTAATTTCAGACCTATCGCTATCCTCTCCCCTCTCTCCAAAATCCTTGAGAAATGTATACACAAACAAGTCATGCATTATCTCTTACAAGAAAAACTTCTCACTCCAACACAGCATGGCTTCCGCCCCAAGCATAGTACAACCACAGCTCTACTATCATTTTTCAACTCCTTAGCCCTGGGTAAAGATCACAAACTCATATCCTGTCTATTCCTTGACCTTTCTAAGGCTTTTGATGCTTTCTCACACACTCTGCTACTTAAACTTCTAGAACTAAACTTCTCCCATGATACAGTTGCATGGCTCTCTAGCTATCTCTCTGATTAGGCTGCAGTCAGTACGATGGGACTCAGCACTATCTACCTCTCTCTCAATAAGAAGTGGTGTTCTCCAAGGTTTCATTCTTGGACCTCTACTCTTTAATATCTTCACCAACTCACTCCACTCCTCTTGTCCTCATTCTAACATTGTCCAATATGCAAATGACTCTACAGTCATAACTATTGCTAATTCCCCCTTAGAACTCCTAACGAATACCCAGACATCTTTCAACTCAGTAGAGACATGGCTCACTAATAATCAGCTCATCCTCAACCCTAAGAAAACAAAATTACTACTCTTTCTACCTAAATCGGCAAATTACATTCAACTTTCCTTCTCCATAAGGTCTTTAAACAATACTCCTATAGAAGTCGAAACTAGCACAAAACTCCGTGGCATTACCATTTGCGACCAAGTAAAATTCAATCTTTACATTAACAATTGTATTAAAAAAAAACACCAAAAGCTAGGACTACTGTAAAGTAACAACAAAGTCCTAACTACTGAAGCTAGGATTTCTCTTACCCGTGCCTACCTTATACCATGCTTAACATATTGTTTCCAAATACTCACAAATCTGAACTCCTCCCTGCTTACCAAATTAGAATCAACCTACCACAAAATAGCTAGATTTGCAGCTCAACAAACCTATAAATCTCACCACTGTCTCTCCCTAAAATACCTGAACTGGCCCAAACTACCTCACCTGTTCCTACAATCTCAAATCCAAATCATACACTCCATCCTACATCAGCCTGATTTCTGCCCAAGTCTATCTTCTCTCATCTCTCACTACTCCCCTAGCAGATTTCTCCGAAGCTCAACTGAAGACGTACTAAAAATCCATAAACCCAAATCCAGCACAGGGTGCAACCTGTATAGCTACCATCCCTCTATTGCATGGAACAAACTCCCACTAGAAATAAGATCCCTGACTCACCCAAACAATTTAAGCTAGCAACCAAAGACCACTTTAAAAAACACTGGTCCTCCCATTGTACTCACCCACCCTGATTATTACCTACCTTTTGTTTTACAGTCAAACTAACTTACTAAAACCTAACATTAACTACTTCATCCTATGCTTCCTATTCAATCTCCAAAGCTTCTTCTACACTCTACTCCCTGAAATTATTTTGTAACCTTTTAAGTTTCTACATACAAAACCTTATATTTACTCAACTCACTTTTTAAACCAAAACATACAACTTATTCTACTTTTTTAACATTCTCCTTCTTGTTTATAGTACTGGTTTATCTGTCAACAATATACATGTATGTAGCTTACGTAGTTTATCTACCAAAATTCTCTATTGCTATTTTTATTGAAATGTATCTGTATTGCTATTTTTATTGCATTGTATATCTTTGGAGCTTTTCTCCCCGGGCCTCCGCTGAAAAAGGGAAATAGCTTAGCCAGACACTCCCGGTCAACAAATGTATTCAGATCAAGTTTGCTGCCTGCTACTTACTGATTTATAAAAACAGGAAAGATAAGGAAAAGATTGCGGTTCAAATCAAGAACTTGAAAGTTCCTATATAATCCAAGATCCTACTAAGGCCAGGGGATGGCTAGGAGGGAAGGTGAGGAAGAATGAAAAATGGCAACACAGATGCCAAGTTATGGTTCTTCCTCATGAATGGGTCAGAGTCCTCAGCTATGTAACCCTTGAGAGGCCCTCAAGGAAGGACATGCCAGAGCACTCTTGAACCAAAAGAAGCTCTGCTTCTAGAGACAATGTCTAATTTGTAATGAGTAACAAAGGTACTTGTCTTAGACCAAGTAGCTGCAGTGCAGATATTGTCAATGGATATTCTTGAGGAAAAGGCAGATGAATTAGCCATAGAACTAGTGGAATGAGCTGTAGGAGGACGAGGCAACTCCAAACCTTTTTGAGAATAAATCAGTGAAAAACAGTCAGTAATCCATTTGGCCAGAGTAGTTTTGGAAATCCAAGCAGTTAGGGGAAAAAGATGCAAACAGCTGATCAGGCTTCCTGTACTGTTTTGTTCTGTGAAGATAAAAACGTAATTGTCTATGAACATCAAGATGGGTATCAAGGGCATATATTCATCCTTATTAGTAAAGTTTGGAAAGAAAACTGGTAATTGTATAGACTGGCTAATGTTAGTCTCTATGGCTACTTTAGGCAGAAAGGAAGGGTTGGTTAGTAGAAATACCTTATCCTTATGGAAAATGTAAAGAGGCCTAGCCGATAAGGCCTAAAGCTCAGATATTCTTTTTACTGAAATGATAGCTACTAAAAAGATTGTTTTCCAAGAAATAAACTTCATATTGCATTTGTCTGCCAGTCAAAGGGTTTCCTGAATTAACTCCTGAAAAACCACCATCAGATCCCAAGGAGGAGAGGGATCCTTTAGTGGAGGTCTAAGGAGGAAAACTCCCTCCATGAAAGCTTTGCATAATGTGGAAGGTGCCAGAGAGAAAGATCTGCGTCCAGCATAGAAGTTGGATATGGCTGATAATGCAAACTGAAGTTTAATAGTAGAAAAACTAGCCCCTTCCTTAAAGAGAGTAGTGAGAAGAAGAATGGCTGAAGTAGGTGCTGAAAAAGGGTCCATATTCTGCTTGAAAACCCATATAGAGAATCCTTTCCATTTGTTTCTGTATACTTTCTTGGTCGAGGCCTTCTGGGAGGCCAAGAAAATGTCACAAACTAGGGAAAAGAGCCTGGACCATCTTACTATTACTGGAAATGGAGACACCTTGTGGTCAATTTGAGGGTGTGGAGATTAGGGTGTTGAAGTCCTGATGGATGAGACAGGAGATCCTGAGTGGGCTCAGTATCCATGGAGGATATTTCAAGTGAGACCAGAAGGAGAACTGTACCTGTCGAGGCCAGAAGGGGGCAATGAGGATTACTGAGCTGTTCAGCCTGCTTGCTTTCAGTAAGAACTTCAGAATCTGAGGGAGAGAACGGTAGGTATAGAGGAGACCTGGGGGCTAATTGTGAATCAGAACATCTCCTGGTGACTCCCCTGGAGGGGGGTTCAGAGCGAAGTACTTGCTGCACTTGTTGAGGTGCGAGCAAATAGGTCATGGCAAGGCTGATCCCAGAGGCTGAAGATCATTTCTGCTACAGTTTGATTGAGGGACCACTTGTGAGGAATCAGAATGGACCTGCTGAGTCTGTCTGCCAGCAGGCTGGTTTTTCCCTGATATGTGTGTTGCAGTGAGAAAGCTGTCTGAAGAGATCGTCCATTCCCAGACCCTCATGGCCTGTCTGCACAACTGGTAGGAACAGGTTTCTCCTTGTTTATTCATGTACCAGTCCACTAACATGTTATCTGTGTGGACTGCAGTAGTCCTTAGAGGGAGAATGTCCTGAAAAGATTGCAACATTAGAAGAACTGCTCTCATCTCTAGGACATTGATATGCAACTTGGTCTCCAAGGGGGGACAACGTGCCTTGAACCATCTTTCCCATAAAATGCCCCACTCCCCCACCCCAGCTGGAAAATGTCTGTGGTCACTGTGGCGCTGGGGGAGGAATGGAGAATGTCCTGCCCAGAAACAGGTCATCTGACTGGATCCAACAGCGAACATGATGTTTGCAGACTGGAGTGAGCTTTATAGGAAATTATAGAGGTTGGTAAAGAATAGACCACTGTGCCACCCATGTCCATTGGTGGATTCGCATAAAGAATCTTGGTAGAGAAACTCGAAGAATGACAGCTGACATGAACCCAAGAGCTTGAAGCACAAGTTTTGCTGGAGGGGACAGGTGTGACAGTACGGCCTGCACCTATACCTCTCAACGTCTTAGCACAAAAAATCTGGAAAAAGCCAAAAAAATATGGGGGGACAAAACCCGCAAAATAGGGACACATTTTAAGTATTACTCTTTTAAACTTATAAAGTTACTAGAATAAAAGGTCTTATGTTACCATGCATTTTCTGATGGACATGGTCTGAAACTCAAATGCCTGTCATTATTTTGTGAATTCAGCCCTCACTGATTAGCCACAAAAAAACAGAAAACCACAGATTTTATGAGGAACAGACCAAAGATATGAGGCAAAAATCTGGACAGTTGAGAGGTATGCCTGCACATGATTTCTCAATGATGAGATGATGCATCCAGAACCTCAACTCCTTATATACGTTTGAGATAAGTTAGTTTTAGAATTGGTCTTAGGATCCCTATATTTTTTTTGTATCAGTTTTAGAGTCTATTAAACTGCAAACTCTTTCTGACTGGATAAACACTGAGGAATTTCTTCCTTGATAAGTTAAAGGGGGGAAAAGGGAAGATGTGGAGACCTCTTAAATTTGACAGTGCAAATATTGTCTATAATATTAGTACTGGTGTCCCGTTGGAAGGAAACAGGATCCCCAAAAGAAGACAAGAGGAAGCCATATCTCTGTACTAAAGAGTCTGCATAAAGGTTTACATAATGGTAGACAAGCTGCAAAATATAGGCAGATTCTTAACCTAGCTTTGACAGGCTCAGAACATTGCTAACAGAACCAGATCTGTGTCAGTGTTCATTTCTTAGGAGGAAAAACTAAAGGTAATCAAATATAGGTGAAGGTGGATCCTAGAGATGGTTCCGATCCAAGAAATTGCAACCGCTCGCTATTTAATTTTCCTAAGGCACTGGATCCAGGAATATCTCAGCAGTCTCCAGGCCAGTGGTTAGTTGTCAGATTCTAGTGCTGGATTCACTGTGAGAAGACCCCCAAGAGATCGGATCCGAAGGAGAGAAGGCAGGATTGTGAAATTTTTGGGGGTTTTTTTGAGGAGTTATCTGATGGAAGTTATAGCCTCAATTTTCTAATTTTCTATGTCTGCTAAAGGATTCAGCCTCAGGATAAAGATTTTACTTCACACAGTTCAGCTCCAAATAAGTCATATCAAAGGTGTACACTTAAAGTTCCTGTCTTGTCTTCCAAAAATTTAGCTTCATGTAAATCAGATTTTAGAACCTTGGATCCGAGATGTCTGCTGAAGGAATCAGTCTCTGCTTAAAGGTTCATCTTCAGATATTATAGACACCAGATTAGAAAGCCAAAATTGATTCCAAAAAACACCAGATGCTCAAAAAGCAAAAGGAAGGAAATCAACGCTAGGATGATTATAGCTCCGTTTAATAATCCGTTCTGGTACCTCGGCAATTTGCTTAAAGTGGAACAATTTGAAATATGCTAACATCCTATATAAATAGTCACATAAATTAACTCATCAGCCTTAATTGGCTGTGATTACATCTACTTAAAGTGCAAATGCATTAGTATACCCATACATATCAAAAGTCAAATATAACATATATCAAAATTTTTAGATATCAATTATTTAGTGAAACAAATTAATGATAAACTGTGTGCGGAAAATATTATGACAAACTTTATACTAATGCATACCTTTAAATGCATGAAATGTTTAAAATACATTTATATAAACTAGCTAAGAAGACAGACTAGTGAAACAGGTTAATAAACAAGCAGACAACAGTATCAGACAATGCCACCATCTAAATTCATCCCTCTAGGGTGTAGAGTGTGATCATTAAAAATCATTCTACTTTCCAACCTATTTAATTCATTTTTAAAATTTCCTCTAAATGAATGAGGTCTAGCCAAAACACTGAAGTTGAATCCATTAATATCTCCATTATGTACTGTAACAAAATGGAAAGCTTTGCTTTTTGAGCATCTGGTGTTTTTTGGAATCATCTTCAGATATGTCAGATCCAATAAAAATAGTGACTATCTGCAGAACTTGTCAAGACCAACCTGTCAGATATGAGGGGGGCTTTGGATCTGGAGGAGGTCCTGGGAGGGTCTACTTCATATGACCTAAGTTTCATTTGACTGAAATTCATTTGACTGAGACCAAAACACTGACAGTTCAAAAAACTGAAAACTCATTTGACAGAAACTCATAACACTGACACTTTAAAGTAAAAGGTATATGTCCTTTTCCCCACTGTAGTGTGATCCTGGAGTTAATATATATAGTTAGGGAGGTGTGGGGGCACAGCCCCGCACATACTTTATACATTTTAAACAATACACATGGATATTTATAACTGCAATGAATAATACTTTGCAGAAAACAATACTTACCTAAACTATGTGGGGGGCTGGGCCCCCCACACCTCCCTAACTATATATACTAACTCCAGGATTGCACTACAGTGGGAAAAAGGGTATATACCTTTTACTTTAATGTGTCAGTGTTATGAGTTTCAGTCAAATGAGTTTTCAGTCTTTTGAACTGTCAGTGTTTTGGTCTCAGTCAAATGAATTTCAGTCAAATTAAATTTCAGTCATATGAAGTAGACCCGCCCTAGGATCCAAAGTCCTCCAGCATGGTTCCATTTTGTTTTATTTATTTATTCATTCATCATTTTCTTTATTTTAAGGGGTTTTGAGCCCCTAAAGGAACCACTGTTATGTGAAATTCTATAACAGCCATCCCCACTGGTCTCCACAGGTCCGAGAAGGAGAAGGCTCAGCAAAAGGAATGTATGGAAGTGAAGCATGTCACCGTCTAGCACCTTTAGTTCTTAAAATAATCCTCCAAAAATATACAAACAAAGACAGGGAGGAAAAATACAAAACATAAAAGACAGGAGGCCTTTGCACAGTCGAATGTTGGCCATTACCTGAGAAAACATGCACTCAAGCCATGTATTGCTGTTATAACCATAGAAAGATACTAGAATATCAGGATTTGTGTTAGCATGCATTTTCTAAAGGATATAAAGTCTGAAACTCAGATTCATGTTATTTAGTGACTTTAATCTTCAAATTATAAGGAACAGACCAAAGTATGAGGCAGAAATCTGGACATTCTGTGAAAATCTGTACAGTTGAGAAGTATGCAGAAAACCAAAAATTTTATGAGGAACTGGCCAACAAATAGGAGAGAAGAATCTGGACTGTTGAGAGGTATGCTACAGTCTCAGAAAGTAGCCAGCAAAAAGGCTTGTGAGGAAAAACCTCAACTGAAGGATACAAGATACAAACGTGAAAACGGAAGTTATCCCAGACCTTGGATTTGAAGGTTGAGAAACTACCTGATGCACCAGACCACAAGTCTGAGGGAAGAAATCTAGGTATTCCGCCAAAGAAGATAGCATGCCTCTAAAAAGGAAGGGAAATGGATGGTAGCACCAAGACCAGGAATACGTCAAAAAGACAAACAGCGTGTTTGGATACTGGCAGGCAGAATGAAACAAGGGAAAACTCCCTCTGTACGACAGCAAAGCCAACCATCACACAGAGAAAAAGTCAGAAGAAGCACTAGTCAAAAACCTGTAGTGGCTCTTGGACTCTATATGACAGGAGAAAAAACAGGGGCTACAGGGACAGATAAGTTATGAGTCAGCACACTGTAATGAAAGGTGAGAGAATAATGACGCACCTGCTGACAGATATCCAGAGTCACCAAAGACAGAATACATACAAAAAAATAAAGCTATATATCAATATAGCCACAGGCTATGAGGGAGGGAGGAAGGAACACTAAAAAGGACAAAACTAGAGAAAGGACTATAGTTTGAGTAAAAGTTTTATACAGCATATCAAAGAAAAACTACCTTACAGCTCGAGATCTAGGATTTTTTCATCTTATCCCAATGGCAGCAAACGAGATCTGAGGAGTTTGGGAATAGTGTAGTGCATTATGGGAAGAGGGAAAAGCTTGAGACTGGGATCCAAAGTCTTGGAAATGTGGCTGAGTGGGATCCAAGGGTCGGATCAGAGAAACATTCATGAGGAAGAATGAAAAGGACAACAGTAGATCCATCAATTTCAAACATAGTTGTATTCCATGACTCAACAACTGCAACTGTTTTATAACCTATCTCAAATAGTAGCCTTAGTAATTCATCAAATTTATTCCCAGAATTATATGGGTTACAGTAATAACACCTTAAAGGGCTATTAAATCTGTTACACTTAGTCGAGGCAAACTCTGCATCTTGTCTTCTAAAAAAGACATCGCTTCTTGTATTATCTTGTTAGAAACAAGAACAAACAAAAAAACATCATATTTGCTTAGGTGCAACTTGTCCTGAGCAAACATTCTGTAATCTAGGAAAGCACTCCTTCCGAATATTTGACTAATTTTACTTGGTAAACTGTTGTAAGGTCTCATAACCAGTAAAAGTATGGGCCTTGGTGTACAAGTAATTTGTCCTGGACATAAAACTGATTATATATTAAGTCAGATTATTCCTTCTATTAATTTTCAAGTGTTTCAGTTATCTCTACATTAAATTCTTCATTTCATTTAGAGGAGTAATTCTCAAACCATTTACACCGACATGAATTACAAAAATTTGCACATCCTGAGAAATATTCAGTGTTATTATACTGCTAATTATACAATTAAAGATGTGTTCATATTTCTCTAACTACCTCAATAAATGTACATTCAGATAGAATTTTATCGTTGTCATGTGAAGGATTTTGTCTGTTAACACAAGTGTTCTAACGACATAGGTTTAGGTTGTATAATTTCCAAGACATGGCAATTTGTTTGTGAAAATTTAGCAAACAGTATAATTCAGGGTTTATTTGCATTATACTATACAACAGTATTTATGGAAAGAATATAAATGTATTACTAGCATGGTTGTTTCTTTCGACTTTTCCTGGTTAGGGGTCGCCACAACGGAACTCTGATCCGCTAATGATTGGCAGTTGATTTTTACGTGCTGAGTTGCCCTAACGCACAACCTTCAACGAAGGTACACCCATTCAAGCATGTCTCCACGCATAAGACGCTTTAGCTGAGAGTCGAACTGGACAGCGTCTTACTGTGAGGCGACAGCGCTATCGCAGCACCACAGCATGGTAAAAAATACTTTTTATTGTTAGCAATGCTATTTCTACAGCTTTAATAGATTTTATTCACAAAATATGTACATTTGTTTATCTTATAGGTTTTAAGATGATTTCCAGAAAATACTCTGGAATGCAGGGATGGATATAGGTTGTTAGAGGTGTGACATTCCACAACGTGTAGATGTTAATGAGTTATACTCATTTTCATAAAATTCAAGAAATATTTATAATACCTCTGTAACATCTTTCTCTATTTTTCTTGTGATATACTCCACAAGTTCAGCTAGAAATATTTCTGTTTCCTATTGCCTAAGTCATTGTACTAATTTTTATTTAGAGTTGTTCTAAGATTAGCTGCTTAACAGCAACCTTTCTAAACCTGTGCATTTTGTCCAAATAGTTTATTTAGTACTCTATTTCTCCTCTTCCTGTTCTGTGAGATTTCCCTTCACCTGCAATACTTCAGTCCTTGTCATCCTTTCTAAATAATACCTTTTACTTCTTTATTTCTTAGCTCTACCATGCTTTTACAGTTCATTTTCATTTTTATACCACTACTTATCCCCTCCTGCTTAATTTCTGCCTTCTCTAATAACTCTGAAATTGTACTCTCTATCCATTCCTTAAAATGCTCTCAACACAAAAATAGGAAAACACCAGCCTCTCATTTCTACATCATTACCCTGTAGATTTATCTTAGTTTTAATCATTCATTGAGCTGTATGCATTCATGTGACATAGAATTTCTATCCAATCCAGTCCAGTTAGCATATCTTGTGGAGTAATATGTAAATTTTCTCTGAGTTCCTAACATTGAATTCACATCATCCACACCAAATATAGGTTCATAGGTAGGTACTAGGCTATCGGCCCAAGGGCCTACGTAAACCTAGCCAACAAGGTTCCCTGGCTTACACCATCCACTGTCGAGCAGAGACACAGAAGTGATCCCTGGGGTGTATTTCCTATTTCCCATCCACTCATCAAGATTTTTCTTGAAGAGTGCTAATGAAGAACTTTGCTTGACATAGATGGGTAGTCTGTTCCAGAGTATGGAAAGTCTCTGGCACAGGAATCTATCCCTCCAGCATGTCCTGTTTATTGTGGTGACAAGGTTTAGGTCCCTAGAGCGTGTAGCTCTGAGGGATTGGGATTTTTTTAGGTGTAGCATGTCCAACAGCTCTGGGTTTGACATAGCTTTATATGTTAGGCAGAGATCACCTTGGAGAAGGTGATATGCTACAGAGTAAAGCTGGAGTTTTTTGAGACGGTCAGTGTAGGGCATTTGTTTGAGGCCAGTAATCCTCTTTATGAGGTACTTCTGTGGCCTTTCCAGCTGCTGCAGATGTCTTGTGAGGTACATTCCAAAAGGGGTGTTGTACTCTATAATGGGTCTAATGAGTGTCGATTAGAGGGGAACAATGACCTCTTTTTTCCTGGATGAGAACCCTTTTATGATGAGGTGTGCCACATAGAAGGACTTCCTGACTACTGTGGCGGAGTGACTATCAAAGGAGAGACTACTGTCCACCTGGGTTCCAAGGTCTCTTATCACACATTTGGTGTTAAGTAGATTGCCGCCTATGTGGTAGTTCATGGGTACAGAGTTTTTACCAAAGGGGATGAAACTGCACTTTTTGGCATTGAGCTTGAGGCCATGGCTCTGACACCAGGCATCTGTCTCAGCGAGGCCCTTCTGTAGGATATCCACATCATTTGGGGACTTGACTATGGCTCATAGTTTGCAATCATCTATGAACTTCATTAGCCAGAGGCCTTCTGTGTTAGCCTGTACTTCAGAAAAGTAGATACCAAACAGGAGAGGTCCCAGGACAGAACCCTATGGTACTCCACTTGTCACTGCTTTGTTATCATATTTGGAGTCTGCAACTTTTACAGTGTGGATTTGGCAACCCATCTTGTGATGTAGAGATTTATACCTAGTTTAGTGAGTTTAGCTATAATTCCAGAATGGGGGATGGTGTTGAAAGCCTTGGCGAGGTCAAGATAGGCTGTGTGAACCACCTTACTCTCATCTACGGCTTTGGTGACTGCCTCAAAGAAGTCGATCAGGATATTCTCATTTATTTATTCCCTCTTCTGTTGTTATGTTTTCCCTTCTAGTTATCTCTCTTACATCCTCACCATTACAAATATGGTTCCGGTTTCCATCCATAATTAATATTCCCTACTGAAAGCTTGTTATTTCTCCCAAAATGTTCCCAGGCTTCTCAACAGTTTTTGTAGGTAGAATATAAATACATGCTAGCATATTTCCCCTCCACTGCCAATAATTGCTTACTATGCAAAGTATATCATTATTGGCTTTTTTCTCTTCTATAACTACTAGGGATCCTCTTGCTGTCAGTATTTTTATTTCCCTTTTTCTCTTCCCTGGTATTCTGCAGAATATCCACCCTAAAATCCTTTTGTCAAATTCATATGCTCATTTCTATCTAAATGTATCTCCTATGGCATTGCTATATGTACCGCCATCCACTTCTTAATATAATTCAGTGCTCTTTGCCAGAATGGATAGCTAATGAGTGTGATAATATGAAGGCCATTTACAGTCCGCATTTGACAAAGCTACTGCGATAAAAAAAAAAGCTAATAGTGCATATATTATGCATAACAGAGTTTTGATGATACTTCTATTTTGCAGCTCGCATGTAGATAATATTAACTGACAGGTTGATATTGTATGCAATTGCTTCTTTTCATCTCTATTTGAATATGTCACATTTTCCAAGACATTTTGCTTAAATAAAAATCACTCAAGAAACAGAAAAACTAAATAGATTTTCAAAACTCACTCATCTCCATTTAAATAAAGAAACACACAAATGCATATATACTTTTCTAAAACAAGGTCTACTACTCCAAATAGTGGCAGTTGCCCCAAATCGACAACTGCACCCGTAAGTATTACCTATTCTAAAGTTAAGGATAATCATGCTAATGTGTATGTTAGAGCCTCTGATCCCACATACTTAAATTGCTGTCTGTTTTTATCTTATGCATATTCTCCTTTCAGAAATGAAAAGCAACCTGTATGATTCTATTAATTATAACTTTTAACCTTAAGGAAAGGTACACAGACAAACCTTAAATAAATAAACCAGATTACTCACTGTGATATTTAGTGCATTTAAAGTACTAAGGCTGATTGGGAGGTAACTGTCTGTGTAACTATTCACTTCCCATAATTTCAAATGTTATTTGCAAATTTACTAAACTGTTTGTGAAAACCTCTTTAAAATGTAATTACATTGTACCTTGTAGATCTCTCTCAGAACACACTTGTTCATACCTTTCATGATTAATTTCTTGCACTATTAATCTGCCTGTCTTCAGCTGAAAACAGGTACTAGTGGGGAAAAGCAGCTAGTTAGCTTGCAGATGTAAGAAGAAACTATCATTTTTCATAATTTTCTCGTTTTTCAGTCTGTTGCTTAAACATTGCCTGTAACAAACTAATCTTTATAAAAATGGGGAAGGCATTTTTATATTTTAATTCTATATTATAACATGATAAGTGTACATTTACATCCAGAAGCCAAAGACTGCAACATTATATTAATTTTATTTTATTTTTTTCAGTTGTTATATTTCTACAGTGTAAAGATCGGGTGTATTTACAACTAAGAAAAAAAGTATTTTCTTATTTTAATATCACTAATACATTCAGCAGTCACTGAAAAACTCCTCCCCATCTGACATTAAAATTCCACTGTCTAAATAGTCTACACAGCTACTACTTTACAAAACAACATGCAGTTTTATATAACTATTAATAATAACAAAAACTGTTTTCTTACACTCACCAGTCTATTCAGTATCCTTCTAAACATTAATGGCATAAAGTGCAGTTTAAGCATTAGAGTTCTCATGGTCATTTAACACTGTCAACAGACATTTGAGTCTTTCTCATCCAGTTTTTGTAGAACCACAGTTCTCATGTCTAAACAACATCTAAAGGGATTGATGCTTTACAATTTTCTGATTTATTTACTAAATGCACTTTGTTGCTGGTCTTCTTCCTGAACAACTAACACCTGTCTCTGGTCCATGTCCATGTTGCTCCTGTTTGTTCCGGTCACCTCCAGTGCTTTTCTTTTTTGCAAGCATTTTCCTTTGGAACAATGGAAAAGACTTCACTGACAATATCTCTCAAAAGGCTTTATTCGGAAAGAAGATTGAGAACTGGAGTCCTCTGTATTTATTTCTTTCATAGAGTATTTGCTGCCAAAATAGCTTTGATCCTCACAGGTAACAAATATTCTGAAGAAAGCAGAGTATAACAACTTGTATCCTCTTGATATCTCCTGATTATCAAGAAAACATTGCCTCTCTTTTGCTTATTGTACAGTAGATAATTATTTTTCACTAATACTCTAGTGTCCTCGGTTTCTAATACTTTTCTCTTCTGCTATAAATGGGTCAGGACCAGCTCTTTTTGTAGGTTCATAGGTGTGTACTAGGCCAACGACCACAGGGGCCTTTTTAAGCCTATCCATGTATCCCAAATCTCTGACAAGTTCTGATACCCGTAATAAGTGTAAGCATGGGCCTGGAAGATGAAGCATTTACACATTACCTGTGTCCATTAGAGACATAGGTGCTAAACCAGGTATGAATTTCCAGTTTCCCATCCAACTGTCCAAGTTGCACTTGAATTGGGTTAGGGAGGAACTCTGCTTCACATGGATGGGGAGCCTTTTCTATAGATGGGGTAGTCTCTGGGATACATACCTATCCCTCCAGCAGGTCCTATTTATAACACAGCCTAGGTTTAAGTCTTTAGAACAGGTAATTCTGGTGCTGTTTGTTTTGTGGATATGCAGGATGTCCGTCAGAGTGGGGTCTGACAATGTCCTGTATGCCAGGCATATATCTCCCCTCAAAAGTCTGTAGGAGACAGGACTACAGGGACAGGGACTTGAGGTGGTCTGCATAGGGCATTTTACTTACGCCCTGTATTCTTTTAGTGAGAAACTTCTGTGGACATTCCAGTTGTTGGATATGCCTAGTTAGGTACATACCAAAGGGAGCATTGTACTCAGTGATGGATCTGATGAACGCCAAATACAGTGGAACAATGATTTCCTTGGACTTAGATGTCATACTTTTGTTTATAAGTTGCACAACACAGAATGATTTCTACACCACTGTAGACACATGACGGTCAAAGGATAGATTACTATATGTGTCCCCAATTCCATGACTACTGGGTCAACTCTAAGGGGTGTGTTGTCAATATGACAGTTACCAGGGATGGAGGACTTCCCAAAGGATACTATTATACATTTTTTGGCATTTCATGTTAGTCCGTGACTCTGACACCAGATGTTTGTATGTGTCAGCCTCTCCTGGAGAACATATGCATCAATGTGAGATTCAATGGCAGCTCCTAATTTGCAGTCATCTGCAAATTTGGTCAGCCAGAGACCACTAACATAGGCCATGACTTCTGAGAAGTAAATGCCAAAAAGGAGCAGTCCAAGGACTGATCCCTGAGGGACTCTACTTGTGACTGGCCTCTTTGGTAGAGGTGGGCTCCCCAGTTCTAACTTCCTGGGTCTTGTCTCTGAGTCAGTTGGCTATCCACTGGGTGACATACAGGTTTGTACCTAACCTTTTGAGTTTGTCAAGAATGCCCAAGTGGGGTACTATGTCGAATGCCTTGGCCAGGTCAAAGTAGGCAGTGTGAACAATTCTGCCTTCATCCATTGCCTTGGTGACCTTCTCAAAGAAGTCCACGAGGTTCAGTATGCATGATCTGCCCTTGACGAAACCAAACTGGATTAGGTCCAGTATCTGGAAGTTTTTTTTTCTCTGACTGAAAATATAGTAAAGTGGAGACAATACCACAGATAGACAGATTAATAACGTAGGTCAGTAGATTAGAAATCAGCGGTACTGCTCTCTTAAGAAATAAGTATGACCCCTATTACAAAGTAACAGTTTTAGCAGATACAGGCTTAAAATAAGTCCACAGGTTCAAATGTCAAGTTTGTAACTCCCTGGCCTTACAAGTGTGTCTTATTATACATACATACATACATACATACATACATACATATTGTACACACACACACACACACACACACACACACACCCCTCTGTACATACACACATAGATTTATACATGTGTGTTTAACAGTGTGCTGTTACAGATGCAATTAGGTCCACTAGGCATGCATAGCCCACAGAATACCCTGCAAACTTCAACAAGGAAAATATTGTCTGACAGTGTTTAGTGGGGTATTCTATACAAAACTGCACAAGTCAGTGTCAAGGTGGACACCAAGTCTAATCTGGGGGAGTCTGTAGGGTCCACAGAGAAAGAGAGGTGCACTAGTTATTTGGTAATCTGCACCCAGCAATTTAAGGAGTTTGAGAAGCCACAGGACCCGATGGAGGGGCAAATCAGGCAGCAGCATTTGGTTGTATTACTGCATCTTCACTTTGTTGCTTTATGCTGCCCAGATTTGCAGTATTCTCCTGATATGCCCACTCAGTTTACAAATTGTGCTGTGGAACACCAGTCCAGCTGCTTGTTTGTACTTTAATAAAACTAATACAGTACAGGTCTTGTAGTCTGTCTGGTAAAGGGAAAAAAATCAAATTTACTCTGTGCGCTGTATGCTAATTCCACTCCTTCTGACAAGGATGGGAAAGCTTTAGATATATTTGCAAAGAAAGCTTATTCTTCTGCTATTTTAACTTTCAAAATTCTGAATTGCCAGGCTCATATGTTAAACATTTTACAAGTCTCTTTTGATAACATGAGAAAGTTAACAGTTAAAAAGGTTAAAACTTCACTGAATTCTTTAATTCTATCTGCTGTTTAAGTAACCAAAGTGTTTAAAGTATCCTTATGATTTTGCTGATGCTGTATCTAGAGCTGCAACTGTTGGTTCAGTTATAAGAAGATTTCTTGGTTACATTTTCAAAACTTATCATAAGATGTTAAAAATAAATTTTATAATGTTCATCAAGCACACTGCCTTACTGAAGTATGGGTAGTAGTGCCCTGCTACTCTATCTCTGGCAGTCTACCAAAACACAGAGCTCCTTCCCCTGCCTATCTATGGGTGTAATGGACAGATCACATGAAAGCAAAGAAATTGCCTTTCAGACCCACAGACTGACTGGACCCTTTCATTTTTCTAGTGCCACAGTAAGAGAATGATCTCTGAGAAGACTGCTCCTTACTCTGGATTTTTCACCTGTTGAGCTTAGGTCAGAAACCCTTTTGGGTTTTATTTCCTCCCTCTGCTTTTTTTTAATAGGTGCTTCAATTGTGTATTCTGTTTTTTTTTTTTATTAGAAATGTTGTACTGTATATGCTTTTGTTTGTAATATGACTGGCACAGTAAGGCTTATGCCATTGAGTAAAAGCTTCATTTAAAAATTTTAACAGGAAAACTTGTTGATAGTGCATTTGTTCATTTGAGTAATTATTTGGGGTGATTTAACAGTATTACAGAATTTTAAATGACTTCTTTGTTTAAATTGCAGTTTGGCACCATTTTGTATGTCAAACATTTTTGACAGGAATTTGTCATCAGTTTATGATTTATTTATTGTCTAATCCTGTTTGAGGCTATATCAATTAATTTTGACAAACGTTTGTGCATGTATTTTGTGCTTGGTACTATGTTAATGAAACTATAGCCATTTTATTCACTGTAGGGTTCAGAATAGTATCCCTAATCAAATAGATTTCAGATTGCTGTTTAGAGGAATAATAATGAGGTTTCTCCATTTTTTGCTGGGCTGGAATACAGCCAGTATTTGATATTGATCTGGCTAGCTTTTTGTTACTTGACTTGATGAGCTCAAATATGGTGCTCCCCCAACCATGTAACACTTATGTATCTAAAACACACACAAATACATCAAGAAATATTCCTCAGCCTACAGCTTATGACTCCACAGTAGCCTTAAGTAAGCTATTGGACCACTTGCCTTCTTTTGCCTCTAGGTCTCCTGTTGTAGTGTTAGTACCACAACTGTGCATGACACACGGGTCACAAATGTCCTTCAGAGCTGTACTGTACCTGGTTCGGGTACAAAAGAAACAAATTCTAAGTGCAGGGGAAGCCAGAGGTATAGAAACTGTTACCAGTGATTATACAACTCCCCTCATGGATTCTTCCACTAGTGTAATGCATGCAAAACCGAGAGTGAGAGAAAAGACTCACCATGTCACAGGGCAACAGTCTCTGACTGTGTCTACACCTGAGTTTGTGGCTATTGTTCAGGCAGCTGGTGAGTAATGTTCAGGCCTCAATTCAACCAGCCAGGGATCCTGATTTTGAAAAAGATTTCGAATTTGATGTTTCAGAAGTGTCAGAGTCGATCAATCAGTTTCCTCTGAGGGCAAACAGCTCCAGCAACCCAAACAGATGTTTTCTTTTTCCCCAGTTGCTGGCTAGATTTAAGGATGTATTCAACTGTGAACAATCTTTGGCTGCTTCCTAGGCCAGCAGAGTATATGATCTTTTGGAGGATGAAGCTGTATATGTGGTGATCTTCCCTCCATTAATCCCAGCATTGGAGGATGTTTTTACTTAGGCTTGCATTTTAAAAAATTCAGGTCTGCAGATATGGCTGCTGTGTCCCTGTCTACATATTCCAACAAAATGACTGCATCAAACCCTGCCCCTTCAGATAAGCTACACAAGTGTCTAGAATCTCACGGGAAAGATGCTGGTACAGTTCAGCAGAGTATCCTTTAAAATATTTAATGACAGGTGTTTTATGTGGAAGCTTGTGTTGAGGTGTATGTGTAGTTTAGAGGAGTTTGCTGCATTGTTACCTGCTCAGCAAAATATCTGTGTCAAAGATATTGTGTCCAATATTTCTTAAGTATCTAAACATGTTTTAGTGTGCCTTGGAAAGGGCCAATACTGTTTCTACAAATGCAGTGATGTCTGTGGTGATAAGGAGGTATGATTGGTTGCACAGTCAAAACTTTCTGATGAGTTAAGAAATGATGATTGTGTGTTGGTACACATCAGTTGATCAGATCCTTAAACACTGATATGAAAGAGGTAAACTGATTCAAGGCGTGTCTAAAATGTTCCATGATCCCATGGTTTCTTCCATTACACAGAATAATTTTCCGCAGCCCAACAAACAGAAGTCCCAGCTGAGCAAAAGCCAAGACAACAAAAGGAAATGGCAGAACTAGAATTCTGCTAAACCTAAAAGGGGTTCCTTTTTCCCAAAAAGGATAACCCTCATTCCAACCTATGACTATGCCGAGGTGTGGTACCCATCTTTCCCAAGTCAGCCTCCAGGTGCCGTATCTCAAAATGTTAGCTCTCAGCAAGGTGGCTTGGCCATCAGTGGCTTCTGGAAAATGGCTGCTCAACATTGTTGCCAGAAGTTCCTGGTGGCAGTGGAAGGAATATCCATCTCAGTTCAAGGGGGTGCCCTCTAAACAGCTGGACCTGACTTTGTTTCCTCCTATACTCCAGCAAATGCTGGATTCCTGGGTCATAGAACCAGTCCCTCCTTTGGCAAAGATGAAAGGTTTCTGATTAAGAATTTTCTTGGTTCCTAAAAAGAGCTGTTGTGGAGACCAGTGTACTTTCTGAATACTTTTGTCAAGGTCCCTAACTTTAGGATGCTAACCCTGCAGAAAGTGCTTCCTGTTTTTCCAGACTGCTGTTTCTTGGTGACCCTGGACTTTAAGGATGCATATCACCTTATCCCCATTGCTCATCACTTCAGGAGATATCTAAGATTTTGTTGTGTCTGGTTCGCACTATCAGTTCTCTGCATTACTTTATGAGCTTTCCACTGCTACCTCAAGTGTTTAACAAATGCCTTGCTCTGGTAATGGTTCACTGACAGACTCTTGGCACTCATATATTTCCTTACGTGAATGACTTGCTAATTATCCATGTAGAGTCTGCATCCAGGTGTTTGGAATCACTAGAGAAAGTCACAACCTTATTTTCCCAGTGATGGTTCAAACTGAATCTTTGGAAGTCATGCTTGATACCCTCTGAAAGACTAGTCTTACTGGAGTGCTTAACAGACTCCAATAAAGGAACTTCTGGCCTTTCTTTGAGAAGTCATGGTCCAATTTTACCAGATGGTGTTTTAGGAATCTTCTAGGAGGAACTTATCCTCGCCAACAGAATTCCTAAAAAGTTTAGGACTTATGGCATCCATAGTTCTCATGATTCCACTGGACCATCTGCATATGTTTAAATTCAAAAGTATGTCCAGAGTTGTTGGACCCAGAACCTACAGTTCTAGGAATTTCAGTTACCAGTGCTACCCTTCATCAGATGAGACAGTGGCGGCGAATCAGTTGAGTATCAATCCAGGACTTCCCTTCTTCTATCCAGTCTGGCAAATTGGATCAAATTCATCCAGGTTCACTTGGAAAGTAGTGTCAATGGGAGTGCAAGTGTAGGCCACTTGGGGGACCTAAGGATGCACAGTAGCACATCAATATCAAGGAAATGCTGGCAGTGATTAGCACCTTCATCAACTATAGGTTCTCTTCTGGTGGTTACACACAACACTACAATTATATGGTACAAGGAGGTTCAAATTCATACCCTCTGTACTGATTAGGAATAATGGCCTTGAGAGCTGGCTTTATAGCATTTTCTGACTCTTCAGGCATCATACATCCTATCAGAGTAAAACATTGTGGCAGACATTGTGACGATTGGATGGGAGATAGGAAATTCATCCCAGGGATCACGGCAGTCGCCCTGCTTGACAGGGGTCCAGGGAATAAATATTATGGGAAGAAATATTCAGGGAATTGTTATGGCTAGGCTTGTATAGGCCCTAGGGCCAATAGCCTAGTACCAGCCTATGAACCTATGACAGACTTGGCAGACCTGCATGAGTGGCAGTTCAAGGCAGTTGTGTTCAAGGATATAGTCTAGATTTGGGGAACGTCTCAAAGAGATCTGTTTGCTTCCTTTCAAAACAGACAGATGGACAAATTCTGTTCCAGATATCCTTGCAGCCATGTCTGAAGGACAGTTGCATTGTTTTTCCCTTGGATGGGGATGTTCTTGTATGTGTTTCCACCCTCTCCCTGATTAATAGGTTACTTTTGAAAGTTCAGAAAGAAATGCCAAAAATCACTATGGTGACACCCTGTTGACCCATGCAACCTTGGTCCCCTCTTCTAATAGTATTGGACAAGGGTAATTACTACAGAATTCCTCACACTCTGAACTTGCTGATACACACATTCTCAGGGGTTGACTAGTGAACTCCAGTTTGGAGCAACTACAATCAACAGCCTGAATGATTCAGTCTTGACTCTGTTTAGGCACTTGTTTCTTGACTATGTACAGCAGGTGTTAAAATAGGCCAGAAAACCTACCACTAGAAAATATTACGTTTACAAATGGATGAGGTTTTCTAAGTGGTGCTATATGGCAGCAGGAGGTCCCTTGAGGTTAACATCCCTCTGGTCTTGAAATATATGTGTGAGCTACTTCAGGATGGATTATTATATGCATCCATTAAGGCAGATTTAGAGGTCATCTCTGCATGTCTACCAATGGACCCCCACTCTTTCTTCTCTTTTGGTAAATCAGTTCATGAAAGGAGTATTGCATAAAGGACTCCATCATAAGCAGATTCCACCTTCGTGGGATCTCAACTACTTTCTGAAAAATTGACCTTACTAGTTTTTGAATTTGCTGATCTGAAGCTGTTAATGGTGAAAACTGTTTTATTAATTGCTCTGACATCTGAAAGGCGAGACTCTAAGCTGCAAGCTGTTATGATGGGACAACTTTACCCGATCTTCCACAGGGGTTAGGGTTGTGTTATGCACTAACCCCTTTTATGCTGAAAGTGGTCTTAGTATTCACCCTCCCTGTTTTCTTTACAGAACCTAGGAATAAGGGAGAGAGAATACTTCATACATTGGATGTGCATCAGCAGATCAGGTAGTACCTTGACAGAACAAAACCCTTCAGAAAGGCTGAAAGGCTTTTTATTTCCTACACAGGGGCAAAAGAGGGGTCAACCTGTCTCCAAGTAAAACATTGCACATTGGTTGTCCTCTGGTATTGTTTTCTTGGTACACCCACCATGGCAATGGGAATCCAGGCAAGGTAAAGGTGCATTCCACCACTGACTTTTTGCCCTGAAGTAGCTTACTGGAAAAGAATGGACTCGAACAATTCTAGAGGTAGCAACTTGGTCCTCTGTCCATACTTTTATAAAGTAGTACAAGCTGGATGCCTTTTCTAAATCCAGACCAGACTTCACTAGAATCATTCTCCAATGCCTCCAGAACCCTTATCCTTCCTCCTCCCAGGTTGGGTAAGCTTTGGGACTCTACCCACATGCCAGTAAAACAGTGTATTTGTTAGAGTACAGCTGCATAAGTCCTACTTTTCTGTAACAGTGGATGTTCATAGAACACGCTGCCTTACTGGCAGTACCAACCCACCATCTGCCTGTTTGGATGTACATAATTTGGTGTTGGAATTGCCATTGAGTTATGTTAGGTGGCCTTTTTCTGTGGTGTTTGTGTTTTTTTTTTTTTATTTGGAACAGTAGGTGTTCATCTTCTCTTCCTTCTGGACACTAGAAAACTGAGAGGGTTCTCTCTGTGGACCTAACAGGCAATCACTGTGCTTTCAGGTGATTGGTCCATCAAACTGACAGACAGGCAGGGGTAGGAGCTCTGAGCTTTGATAGAATGACAGAGAGGGTATCAGGGCACTACTACCCATATGCCAGTAAGGCAGTGTATTCTACAAACATCTGCTGTTACAGTTAAGCATGATTTATTCAGCTGTACTTTCTCCTCTTGACATATGTTTTATTTGGCCCTTCTGTTGCTCAGGTCCTAAAATGATTTTTTTGAAAGAGGAAACTGTTTTGGTGGGTTACCCAGATATTTTAACCCTCCTTTTCTGAGTTCAGTATAACTTTCCTTCAGAACCCTTTTCTGAAACAAAGTAAGGCAATTTTAGCAAAGTACAAACAAACAGAATTTTAAAACACAGTGGCAAGGAGGCTGAAAGAAAGTAGGGTAGCCTCCCAGAACCAAGGACATTCCAAACAGTTAAAATGACTACATTACCCCTTATAGCTTCCCCCAACAGCACTCTAAATATATCCTTCAGTCTAGGTCTTCATCATCCATAGTGGCATGGTTCCTGAGTACTATTCAGTAGGTTACAGATGACAGTAGGAATCCCTCCCCATTTTCAAGGGCTTTCCCTCAACCAGTAAATCAATTACCCCTGTTTCCTTTAGTGTTGGAGCTCATGTTGTCCAATTGCCCCTGTTTCCTTCAGTGTTGGAGCTCATGTTGTCCAAAATATAAGTCTCTAGATAGGTAGAATAAGGATTTTATTCAATGATTTTTCTGGTTCCAAAAAAGAGGGAACTGGTAGACCTGTCCTAGACCTTTCCTTTCTCAATCTCTGTGTCAAGGTTCCAAAGTTCAAAGTGTTATCCCTCCAGACTCTGCTACCATTCATTCCCCTCCTCAGTTTGATTGTAATGTTAGACTTAAATATGCTTATCATCACATTCCTATTTGCAAGAAATTCAGAAGTTTCTTTAAGTTTTCTGTACCAACTTATATTACCAGTTCTCGGTCTTAACCCTTTGTAAATACTCTTGGTGCAGTAGATAGACCAAAGTGTTCTTTATTCCAGTAATTCCTTACCACAGACTTCAAGGCATTCACATTTTTCCATATCTGGACAACTGCCTTAAATTTGCAAACGCTTTTTCCAGCTATCTAGATTACCTGATGTGTCAAGAATCTCTTGATCAGTCTGGGATTTCAAGTGAACTTACAGAAATCATCTCAAATTCTTTCCCACAGAAACATTTTTCTGGTGAATCTTCCAGATATGTCCTTTAGAAAGATTCTTCTTCCTTGAGACAAAGTAGAGCTGTACAAAGAAATCATCCTGAGATTTCCCAACTTATGTCTGATATCTGCAATTTCTCAGGATTCAAGGCTTTCTTTTTTTAAAAAACAGTAAACATCTGTATTAAATTATCACATATGACACAGGCAATCTTACATTTATATAAATGAAAACAAACCATCCTGATACAATTCCAGCTGAAAACATTATACATTACAAGCCATGTTGACACAACGGTAGGTGTAAACATTGTACATCACTTATAATCTGTCCAGTCATTGTCAGTCAAACATTCAGTATCGGCCTTTGGTCAGCTGGTACCCTAAGCAAAAGGTCGCCACAGCAAACCCCCCCCCCCCCAATACCACTCTGTGCTCCCATCCTGCTGTACCTTCACCATCCAGATTATTGGAAAAGCCGGAAAAGTGCCCCTGCTAGAGCGGTGCCCTAGGCGGCTGCCTAGCTGGCCTGTGCCTAAGGCCAGCTGTGCAAACATTACACAGTGCATTTACAGCCTGCCTTCTTTTAAACCTTGCTCCTCCTCTTCATATATTCAGGGTTTTTATCATGATTCATTTGGCCAGACTTTACACAAAAAAAAAAAAAAAATTAAATGTCAATCTGGTATCATCATCAGCATTCTTTCTCTTTCCAGATTCCAGTGCTGGGGTTTGTGAGAAGGGAGATGCTGCGGTGCGTGGGCCCGTTTTCTCTAAATCCTGATCTTCTCTTCTGTTTTCTATCACAACTGATGCTTAAGACTTTGCTGGGGGGGTTCTGTATTGAAAGAGGTGAAAGTGCAAGGTCGAGGAGAAAGCAGGAGAGACAAAAGCCCATAAATGTCAAAGAAATGTTAGCAATGATCAGTGTTCTAAAAGTCTTAAATCATCTCTAGTCTTCAGGACCTCTGCCATTTATTACAGGCAGCATCACAGTGATATGTTATATAAACAAGCAAAATCTTTACAGACTTGCCATGGTAGCTTGAGAGCTAGCAATTCAGCTCAGTTTGACTATTCAGGCTTCTTACATGCCATCAGGGTAAAACATTGTAACAGACAAGCTAAATAGGACCAGGACAGCCCATCATGAATAAAAACTACACCCAGGGTTAATCCAGGAATTGATCAAACTGTGGGGAACATCTCATATTGATCTTTTTGCCTCCTTTCAAAACAAGACAGTTAAAGAAATGATGGCCCAAGAATCCTTGCAAGCAGGTTTGGATGACAGATGCTTTTTCATACCCATAAACAGGAATGCTCCTTTTTGTTTTTTTTATCCGATATCCAGGATTCTTCTAAAGATCTAGAAGGACTCCCCAAAGAAAATGGTTATGACTCCCTTTTGGCCCAGCTAATAGTAGTTCTGGTTTCTTCTGAAATTGGCCAAGAGCAATTACCATAGGTTTCCGCACCAATGGGATTGAATTAAGACGGGGATTGTTCGATATACCCCAGTCCGAAAACACTTCATTTCACTGCCAGGATTCTAAGAGTTTTGATAGATTTTAGTCATATTCCATTCTAAGGGCATGCAGCAGGCACTAAAGGAGGCTACAAAAACTGCTACTAGAAAATCATATGTGTAAGTAAATTTTCTAGTTGGTGCCATGCTAAGAATCAGGGTACTTTTAAGGCCAGGATGCCTCCGATTCTAGAGTATTTGTGTGAGTTATATGTAGCCTTTCTTAGTCATCTATCAAAATTCATCTTTTAGTCATTTTATCTTCTTTGCCCTTAGATCCCCCTTTCTACCTGTAATCAAATCAAGCATCTTTTTTAAAGGGGGATTTACATATCAACTCACCAAAAAAACAGGTGGCTCACTCTTTTTTTGAACCAGATGTTCACCATTCTCACTGCTGCAGTATTTTATGGGTTGTATCCTGCCAAGGATACAGCAACTAACTGGCTTCTAAAGACTTTCATCCTCTCCTACACTGTCAGTCTGAGTTCTTATAGGGTGAACCCATTTTGGAAGAGCTATAAACAGCCAGAGTGACCAAAAATCTTCAGTACTTTCTGACTGCCTCATGCAGATGTAGCTCTGAGGCTTTGAAGGATCAGCATTCGGCCAAAAGCTTTCTGTCAGACAGATAAGATGCCTTTGGGGGAACCCTTCCACACTATTTTTTAGTCTTATAAGTGTATTTTCTATTTTTGTTTTACTTAATTCATGTCGTAATTGCAGTATATCTCTAAGAATACTGACTTTCCCTGCACATCAGTCAGATATTATTTGAATATCACATTTACTGGGTAGAAATTGTATTCTATTAGTCAAGGTGGGTAGTTAAGCTATATGAGGCCTATTACCTTTTGGGCAGAAACTGTGTATGTTTATTTAATGGTTATGGACAGTTCATGACAAGCTACTCGTTTAATTTTTAAATAATTATATTTGTGGAAATTACTTTTTTTTTTTTTTTTAGCAGAGGTGGGTTGTGTGCTACTTGTGTGACTTTTTGTGAGGGGAAGTGAAATTTTTTTTAAAGGGTTGTGTGCTGCTTAGGTGTATTAAGTGGGTCTATGACTACCGATCGAAAAGTAATTTACGCAAACGGCATATAGATCGAAAATGCCATTATTCAAAAGTGGTGTGAGACTGTGGTACAGTGAAGATTGGAAAATTTGCCCTTTCCTCACTGTAGTGCAATCTCGGAGTTGGAATATATATTTAGCGGGGGGTGTGGGGCACAGCCCCCCACAAAACCAATTTCGATTAATGGCATTTTCGATCTATATGTCGTTTGTATAGACCAGTATTAAGTGACAACTTACCTTCTGGCAAACCTCTTCTACTGAAGTTTATTACTGGCAGTAAGGATTCTTCCCTGGCTACTGCATGAATACTTACCCTGGTCCTGCTGTCCCATCCTTCAATGTACCTTAAAAGAAAGCATTTAAAGCAAAACCCTTCGCCCTTAACTCATTTAGTGTCTCAGCAGATGGTAGACGACTCTCTTTATGGTTTCCTCTTTCTGGTGTATGTGGCCATGCCTGTCACTGTAGACCAGGGGTTATATCCATCCTCCTCGAATGTTACACAGCCAAATGTGGACATGGGTGAACGATCCATTTTAGATGCTGATGACACCCCAAGAGTGTCGTCACAGCTTGGGGAAAAAGACCTCTTGCTCTGGATAATATCCCTTCTCCTTCTCAGTCTTCTTCACAAGATGTCTCTTGAAAGAAGAAATAGGTTAATCATTGTGACCATAAAGAAATGGTTTCTGTGGCAAAAATGTTGTTATTGTTGTAGCTACGTGTTTGTTGCAGAGTCTTTAATTCTGGATGTCAAGTGCATCATCCTATTTCCTATTCCATTACTCCTAACAAAGAGGATGCTTGTTTATAGGATTCTGATATTGACAGAGTCAGAGTTATTTTATCTCAGGATTCCATACCTCAAGACTTTGACTCTTTTGACATTGAGCCTGCTCCTTTTCTGAGACTGTCTCCTGACTCAAGGATGTGTTTGCTTGGGAACATGTGGCTACTCCCCCTTAACTGGGCAGATAATGTGCCTTATTAGAACAAGAAACCCTGCATACTGCACCCATTCCTCATAGTCTGCTGCAGTGCTAATCAGTACCAAAATAGGGAGATAAATTGTATAAAGTTTCTCAAAAAATCAAATATTTCTTTACTCATCTTACAGTAGATCATGCAGCACCATCTCTAAATGCAAACAGGCGTCTTACCACTCCTAAACCAATTGCTGGGGATAAAGAAGGTAAACTTCCTGACAGACTGGGTAAGAGATTCTTTTCTTCCTCTACTATAGCCTTCAGAATTCTGAATTAGCAGTGCTATATGTGGAAATTTATGCTTAAATGTGCCAGTTGTCTGAGAGAATTTACTGCTTCCCAGCCTCCTGAAGGGTGGTCTTACTTGAATCAAATTGTGGGTAACTTGTGTCAGGTTTCTAAGCATGCCTTAAAAAGTGTACATGATTGTGCTGATACTGTCTCTAGAGCTTTTGCTTCATCAGTATTCTTCAGAAGATTGGTCTGTGTACGTAATCAAAAGTTTTCACACAACTTAAAGTCAGAAATTCTGAACTCTCATTTGGATGAGCTTTTTTTGTTTTGATCTTCTGCTATGAAGGTGCTGAAACAATGGTATGAGAGGTAAATTATTACCTAAGTTTAGTTCTAGTTTTTTTTTTTTCAGGTCCCCAAGTTTTCCCTCCAAATCATCTGTTCGCTGTAAAAGGCAAAACAAGCAGGAGGTGCCTCCTACTAACAGACAGACACCTAAGAAGATGGCAGAAGGGAGACAATGAAAATCACAGAAAAGAATGGAGCCTTTCTAAAATAAACAAGGGTCTGCTGCCTGCCTGAGAATAACTGTGCCAGAATCCAGATCACCTCCTACCTCCAGCTGCCTCAGCATCTTTTTTGTTTTAAAGAAATAGACCACAAATTATTCTCGTTGGCAACAGATAGTTTCAGACAAATGGGTTTAGAAGGTGATTCGGGAATGTTACAGTTAGCACTGGATAGAAAAGTCACCTCCTTTCAAGGATATCATCCCCTCACCCTCCCAGTCAAACAGAATTGTTTCTCCAGTGCTCCAACAAATTAGTTGCAGAAGGCATCTTAACACCTCAAAGATGATTACCATTACATTCTGATATAACTATCTTGAAGTTGCTTGCTAAGATTTTGTGTGTCTGGGCCACATTATCAACTGTCTGCATTACCCTTTGGGCTGTCCGCTTATAAAGTGTCTAGCCCACTGCAGACTGCACGGTATTCACATTTTCCTTATTTAAACGACTTGATTATTTGTACATAGTCTTCTGTCAAGATTCCTTAACAAAAGTTTCTCCATTCTAAAAAATCTGGGATTCCAGATAAATATACAAAAATTCTCTGTCACACAGGATTGTGTTTCTAGGCTGCCTAATAGATACTGTATCGCAAAAGACATTGTTTCCTCAGGAGAAGGTGGACTTGCATCTGGAAGTGTTTCTGAACTGTTGTCTCCAATCTCTAGCTACAGCCAGATAATTTCTCAGGATATTAGACACTGACTTCAATTATTCTCATGTTTCCCTTTGGTAGGTTATATGCAAGAAAGATTCAGTGGTACCGCAAAACATGAAGACCCAACATTCTCATCCTCTGGAGTTTCAGATTCCAGTCTTGGGCTTTATCAAGATAGACCTGCATTGGAGGAGGGATCTGATGGCTCAGAATCCAGGTCTCCCTTCGTCTCCACCCACCTCAAAACAATATGTGTTAACTGATTCCTTGGATTATGCTAGGGGAGCAGTTTTAAACTGGGTAAAAGTGCAGGGTCTGTGGGGCAGTTCAGACAGATCAAAGCACATCAGTATCAATGAAGCACTGGCTGTGATCCACGCCGTAAAGTCCCTACATCATCTGTGAGACCCAGGTCCCATAGAGATCATGACAGACAACACCATGTTGATGTGACACATAAATGGGGAAGCACCATGTCATACTCTCTGTGCTAGCCTGCAGTGACAGCTTGGGAGTTGGCTCTTCAACATTTCACCACCACAGCAAAACATAATGGCAGACCAATTAAGGCAAATCCTAGACAGACCTTCATGAGTGGAAACACACTGAAGAGGTCTTTTAGCAGTTGATCCAGATTTGGGGAACACCTCATGTAGCTGTGTTTGCCTCCTTAGAAAACAGAGAACTGAACAGATTCTGTCCCGGGACTCCTGCAAGCAGGCCTGAAAAACAGATGCTCTGCTATTCCCCTGGTCTCGGAAAGTCCTATATGCATTTCCATCCTTTACAATGGTTTCCAGGGTAATTTATTGTGCTGACTCCCTTCTGGCCTAGGCAAAAATTGATGTTAAGTTGTCTATCTCGCCTTCATTCTTGCTGGATGGGTTCGGAGCCGACCTCGGCTCCGACTCGGCCACTGTAAAAGCTCGAGAGTTGGTTCCACCGGCTCGAGGCTCCCCTTATATCCCACAATGCTAGGCGAGAGTTACCCCAGATCTCGTTTGCCGCTACAGCTTCGAGGTTGGTTGCTTCTACCGGTTCCTGGTGAGTGTTAGCTTTTTCTTCAAAAGTTACTCTTTTCCCCTTTTAACTTATTTCTTCCTAGATTAGTGTAGAACATTGAGACTTTTCCCGACCCTATTTTTCCCGTTTCTTACTAAAAGAACTTGGTTCTTCCTTTGGGCCTTTGGCCTTCCCTTCCCTAGGGAGTGTTTGTGTAGTTGCTTTAACTTTTTGTACTTAAGTATTAGTATTTTTGGCTAAAATTATTATTATTTTTAGTATTACTAATTTTTTGCTGACAGGGTATAACTGTGTGTGTGGGTGTGTGTTAGTGTACACCTGTCAGTTAGGGAAATGTCAAAAGAAGCAAAGGCCTCCGGATTCAAGAAGTGTGATGCGTGCTGTCAGAAAATGTCTCTGACAGACGCTCACACTTCTTGTGTCTATTGTCTGGGGCCTTTGCACCTGCAGGACTCCTGTGCTGTGTGCCATGGCTTCAGCCCCAGGGTCCTGCAGGAAAGAAAAAACAAGTTAATTCTGAGAGGCTTGTTGAAGCCAGAGGATTCCCTGTCAGTTTCAACAGGGAAGCCCTCTAAGGCATCGAGGTCTTCGGCTCCGGCTTCTGAGCCGAGACCTCAGGTTGTTCAACCTTTGCCTTTATCGGCTCCGGCTGGAGCAGATAAGACTCAGTCCACAGTTTCTGTGGCTTCCTCGGCTCCGGACGGAGCCGAGGTTATCGAGGTACCCGTGTCGGCTCCGACAAGATCTTCGGAGCCGACAACCAGAAAGAGGTCTAGGTCACCTTCTCTTGGCTCCGTTCATTCGGCTCCAGGATCTCCCCTGCTGTCTGAACGGAGCCAAAGGTCTCATTCCTCTAGGTCATCGAGGCTTTCCGATCATGACCTTCAGAGGGTGGTGAGTCGACTACTTAAGTCCGAGGCACTAGCCCAGATGCTTCAGAGCCCGACTCATCAGTCGGTGCCTGCCCCGTCCATCAACTCTTTCCTCCTTCGACTCTTTGAGTTCGAGCCGGATCGTCGGAACCGAGACTGTGGTCACTTCGAGCCGAGACAATTGTCTTCGCCCGCTGCCGGCTCCGCTTTCTTCCTTGGAGGAATCTCGGCGCCGGACTTCCCTCGTCGGCTCGAGGGGTGAGTGGCATCGACCCTTGTCCGACCCCCTCTCCTCTCGGTGCTTCGGCGCTGGTGAGTTCGGCTCCGACATCGACCTCGAGCCATCACTGTCGGTGCCGAGGGGGTCCTTAGCTCCTCGGAGCGGGACCTCTGGCTCTGCCTGACAGGGGTGCATTCGAGGTCATGCGGAGTGTGTTAGAGCCTGGCTCTACTCCACAGTCGGCTCCAGCCCCTCCCTCTATGCTGCCTCAGGGTAAGTCGACTCACTCCCTCATCCCGGACCGCAGAGAGCCAGCTCCTCAGGAGCCCCTTTGGGATTTCATCCTCTTCCGAGGCCTCTCCTGATTTGGCAGAAGAGCCTCCTCGGAAGAGGAAGTGCAAGAGGAAGCACATTGACTCACCTGAGTGTATCACGCCGGACACAGATCTGATGATTCTGAGGGTTCCCCGTTCCCCTTCTGAAGATGTCTCATTTGCAGACATTCTGGAGATCCTGAAACAGAGGGGAAATTGGCCAGCCCTCAACCCTTCGGAGGACGAATCTGTGTATCTTGAGGCGTTTGGCTCTCGCCCTTCCACCTCCTGGGTGTCCCCCTTGACCCTCATGCAGGTGGTTGCTAAGAAGGCATGGACGGCTCCTGATTCAGTGGACCCCACTCCCAGGAGACCCTCCAAATTCATCACAGCTCCATCAGACAAGCAATTTTATCAAAAGGAGTTTCTGTGGATGCTATGGTGGTAGCTGCCGCCACAAAGAAGGAACTGGCTGATCCTTCAGTGCCTGTCCATCCACCTAACAAGGAATCTAGGTCCATGGATAGGTAATGGAAGCGGATGTTCTCTTCAGCGACATTTACCATGCGTTCGCTGAATTACCTGTGCCATTTCACTCGCCTTCAAAGGGACTTGATCAAGGAAGCGAGTGAAATGTTAAAGGACCCTACAGCTGCGGGTTTCCAAGAGAAAATGAACACGCAGCTGGCTACCCTTAATTCCATATCCAACTCCTCCATGCCTCCTCTCTTATGCGGCCGATGGAGCGAGCAGAGCCGCAGGGACAGGGGTAGCCTTACGTAGGCACGCCTGGATGCGGCTATGCAACTTTGCGGAACCTTTCAAGACGTCTTTCACGAACTCCCCTTTTGATGGATCATCTCTTTGGTCCTCAAGTGAAAGAAACCCTGACTAGGTGCGAGACTGATGGCAAGACCCTTTCTGCCGCCGGAGTCCGTTTTCGACTCCTTCTAGGCCTTACCCGAAAGGCCAGAAGGGTGGGAAGATGTGGTTCCGTAAACAATCTCAAGGGACTTCGCCTGACGACAGAGTCGTTTTCCTACCAAAGGCAGAGGTGGGAATAACAATGGTAGACGCCGCCCTAGGGGCAGGGGGTCCGCAGAACCAGGGCAATCGGGAAGCCTTCCGACAAGCCCTTTCAGCATCCCTGAGGTGTTGCCCGACTGCCCATCTTCGGAGGCAGTCGGGGAAGATTGTCACTGTACCCAGAAGCCTGGCTATCCCTGACTCAAGACAAATGGGTACAGTCCATCATTTCAAGGCTATTCTATCCCCTTTCTTCGCTTTCCAAATCAGTCAAAAATCCCTTCCAGATGTTCCACCCGCCAAAGGGATATAGCAGCTTTGGAAATTTCAAAACTGCTTGCAAAAGAGCAATTCAGTCAGTGCCAGCAGACCAACAAGGATCCGGAATCTACTCAAGGTTCTTTTAGTTCCAAAGAAAACAGGGACTGGAGACCGATTTTGGATCTCAGTGTCTTGAACAAATCAGTCAAGAAAACAAGATTTCGGATGGTCACGCTGCAATCCATCCTTCCCCTTTTGGGCAAAGGAAACTGGATGTGCTCTATAGACCTTCGGGATGCGTACTATCACATAAAAATGAACAGACGCTCCAGAAGATTCCTCCGCTTCAGGCTGGGAACCAGTCATTTTCAGTTCAGGGCCCTGCCCTTTGGTCTCACCACTGCCCCTGGGTGTTTACCAAATGCATGGCAGTGGTAGCTTCTCACCTGAGATGACAAGGATTCCAGGTGTTTCCATATTTGGACGACTGGCTTCTCACAGCTCCCACCAAGCATCTCCTTCTGATGGCCAGAGATTATACTTTTCGCTTTGTCAAAACTGGGTATTTCAATAAATTGCGAAAAGTCTGTTTTGTCGCCTTGTCGCACTATTACCTACATAGGCTAAATTTAGATACTATAAACATGTCTGCAAGGCTAACTAACCAAAGGATATCAGACATTCACAAATTGGTGTCACTTCTTCTCAACAACAACAGAGCCAAAGCCAGGTTAGTTCTAAAGGTGTTGGGAATCATGGCAGCGCCATACCTCTCCTCCCATTGGCCAGATACCACATGCGATCCTTCAGTGGATGCTTTTTCTCAATGGTCATACCAGGAACTTCCAATGTCTCACACCATTATGATCACGCAAGCGTGCAAAAAGCATCTCATGTGGTGGATATCTTCCCCCCAGCTCCTGTCGGGAAGACCATTTGTTCCACCTCCTCCGGTTGCTACTCTGACAACGGATGCCTCCCTGATCGGGTGGGGGGGGGGCATTATCAGGGCAGGACAGTCCAGGGCACATGGCAACCAAACGAATGCCACTTGCACATAAATGTTCTGGAGATGAGAGCAGTGCTTTTAGCGTTGCAAGCCCTTCAAGACTCTCTTCCTTAGGAACGATTGCAATCCAGACAGACAATATGGCTGTAGTGTGGTACATCAACAAACAAGGCGGAACCAGATCATACCCCCTGTGTCGAGAAGCACTCAGACTGTGGCAATGGGCGATTACTTCTCAGCGTTTTCTGATAGCAACGACATCCCGGAAGTCCAATCACATTGCGGACAAGTTGAGCAGAGCTATACTCATGCCTCACGAGTGGTCTCTGAAAGACTCTGTAGTGAGAGAGATATTTCTCAAGTGGGGTCAGCCTTGCTGCGATCTTTTTGCTACTCCCCAAAACAGCAAGTGCAGAGAATACTTCACTCTATTCCCTTTACCAGGCCAACCCAGCAGGGACGCCTAGTCCAAGTTTGGCCCCGGGACTTCTGTATGCATTTCCTCCTTTCCTCTGATCTCTCAAGTAATACAGAAAGCTATCGCTCAGAAGGCCTCATTGATCCTCATTGCTCCTTACTGGCCTCGACAAGTGTGGTTCCCCTTTCTACATCGTTTTCTCTTGGAGCGACCGTGGAGTCTGGACCTAGTTCCAGATCTTTTGATCCACCAATCGGGTCAGTTTCATCGCTCCCTCCCTCTCTGAACCTCACTGCTTGGTTCCTCCAGTTCCAACCGTAGCCAGGCTTCCTCATTTATCTCACTCGGTTAGAGATATATTGATAGCTTCCCATAAATCTTCCACTCGAAAGATTTATTTGAGTAAGTGGAAACGCTTCTCATATTGGGCACAAGGAAAGGACATAGATCCTTTCACTGCTTCCATCCAACTAGTCCTTGATTTTCTAGCTGAACTCTTCCATGCAGGTTCATCTCCATCTACTCTTAAGGTTCAATTGGCAGCTATTTCTAATTTTCATGTGGGCATTTCTGAATCTGCCCTAATGTCCCACAAACTTTGCAAAGCCTTTTTGAAATGAGTTTTTCTTCTCAGACCTCCTATAAGAAATCCTCCTTCTCCTTGGGACCTAAATTTAGTTCTTGCTTCTTTGATTCTTTCCCCTTTCGAACCTGCAGCTTCATGTTCCTTGAAATTATTATCATGGAAAACTCTCTTTCTGGTGGCTATCACATCAGCTAGAAGAATTTCAGAACTTCAAGCACTCAGTTGTCGTTCTCCTTATCTTTTGTTTCATAAGGACAGAGTTTCCTTACGAACTAACCCGTCCTTTTGCCTAAGGTGGTTTCAACATCAAATCTAAACCAAAGCATTGACCTCCTGTCTTTTTCCCAGAGTATTCAAATAGGTCTGAACAAAAATTACACTGCCTGGATGTTCATCGTCAATTAAGGTACTACTTGGACAGGACGAAACAATTCAGAAAATCTGATCAGCTGTTTGTCTCCTATGAAAGCAGAAAGGGACTTCCAGTTTCAAAGGTATCATTATCCAGATGGCTAACATCTCTGATTACCCTTGTTTATGAGATTAGACACCAAAACTGCCTAATAAACCTAAAGCCCATTCCACCAGAGCTTTGGCTACTTCTCTAGCCTTCCAAGACAGACTGCCTATTGACACCATTTGTGCAGCTGCTACTTGGGCTACTCCTCACACTTTTATTTCCCATTATAAGTTGGATTTAGCTTCTAGGCATAGAGCTAATTTTGGTTCCACTGTTCTCAGGAGTCTGTTCCGTTAGCCCACCCGGGACAAGGTGCTAGGCTCGCTGCCCCATCCAGCTAGAATGAGGGCGAGATAGACATCTTAACATAAAGACGTTATGTTCTTACCATAACGCTCCATGTTAGTTGTCTTCTTCTCGCCTTCTTCTTGCCCCACCCTCCTTCCCCTGGCCTGGACAGACCTAGAGGAGTTGTGATCGTGACCTCTCTTTCTACCACCTCTTTCTTAGTCATATGCTATTATGCATATTTCTTGTTTCAGGATGTAGGTCACCCTTCTTTCTTCCTGTTGTTAGAGGTGGATTCTGTTTTACAGTTATACTGTTATAAGCTGGGGTTAGCTTACAAACGAGATCTGAGGTAACTCTCGCCTAGCATTGTGGGATATAAGGGGAGCCTCGAGCCGGTGGAACCAACTCTCGAGCTTTTACAGTGGCCGAGTCGGAGCCGAGGTCGGCTCCGAACCCATCCAGCAAGAAGAAGGCGAGAAGAAGACAACTAACATGGAACGTTATGGTAAGAACATAACTTCTATTTTTCCCTTCTTATGGAATTGGTCAGGGCAATTACCACAAGCTTCTTGACAGACTGGATCTACTCACACAGGAAAAGGGGGAGATTGATACACACCGACATCAAACACTTTCTTGATATCTTTTAGCCACCTCTTTCATGAGAATGTGCACCAGACACTAAAGGAAGTAAGAAAACTTGCTACTAGAAAATCATACTCTGGCAAATCGAAGAGGCTTTCTAGATGGTGCCTAGCCAAAGAACAGAGACCCATCAAAAATTCTCTACCACTGGTGCTTATATATTTGTGTCAGTTACTATCTTCTGACCTCTCTTATGCCTCTTATCAAGGCACATCTAGTAGCTATTTCAGCATTTCTTCTTTGTTTACTGCCAACAGTTTTAGAAGGAGACCTCCTCAAATACAAGTTCCTTCTTCTTGGGATTGCAGCTTTGTGCTAGAAAAGCTAACTACATCACATTTTGCCTGTCCAGCTGAAAGTTCATTACCTGGAAAACTGCACTTCTCATTACTCTGACATCTGCAAGAAGAGTACTGAAGTTGCAAGCTGTCACAGTGGGAGAACCATATCTGATTTTCCATAGAGACACGGTCACTCTGTGCACAAATCCCTCTTTCATACCCAAGGTTGTTCCAGAATTCACACTGAACCGAAAAGTAAAAAAGTCACACAGAGAAAGCAAATAGTAAAAACTACAAGAAAAATCTAGTCAAGATAGAGTTTTATTGTGTGATACTTTAAACCTCCTGTAATAGAGGCCCATAGGATATATGCAAATGACCCCTTAAGGACATCAAATGTTTCAGTTATATAGCTTCTGAATGTCCATGACTTTTTCCTTCTTAAGTCTTTATGGACAGATTCAGGTCAGTAAAGCCAAACCTCACTAGCTGTGACCTAATCAGCACAGCATAAGTGGACTGTTTGGCTATACTCTAGAAACACAGGGTCATTAAACCCAGATGATGTCCATAACAATTAAATATTTATTTATTTTACATTTGTTAACTGGGGGGGTCTGACTGAGCCGAAAAGGCCCTTTTTCAAAATATCCCAACTAACAACTAAACCAAAAAGTAAAAAGGTCACAAAGACAGACCAATTAGTGAAAACTACACGAAAAACCTAGCCATGTTAGAGTTGGGATATTTTGCAGACACCTTAATAGTTATTGCCATCAGCTGGGTTTAACGACCCTGTGTTTCTGAGGTATAGCCAAACAGTCCAACTCATGCTCTGCTGAAGAGTTCATAAGAAGGTCGAAATGTGCATGTCCACAGCTAGTGGGATTTGGCTTTATTGGCCTGAATCTGTCCATAAAGACTTAAAAGAGGAAAAACTCATGGACATTCAGAAGCTATAGAGCTGAAACACTTGACGCCCTTAAGGGGTCATTTGTATATATCCCATGGGCCTCTATTACAGAAGGTTTAAGGTATCACACAGTAAATCTCTAGCTTGGCAAGGTTTTTGTTGTAGTTTTTACTAGATAGTTTGTGTGACCTTTTCACTTTTTGGTTTACTTGTTAGGATATTTTGCAGACACCTTAATGGTTATGAACATCAGTTGGATTTAATGACCCTGTGTTTGTAGATTATATACAGACAGTCCACTTATGCTGTGCTGATAAGGACAAAAGGCTAAAATGTGTATGTCGTGGGGTTTGGTTTTATTGGCCTGAATCTTTTCCATAAAGATTATAAAAAACAAAAAACATGAAGACCAGCTCACAGGAACAGACTTAACTTTAATATGAACGCTTTCGTCAGTGTAAAACCATCTGGCTTCTTCGAAGAAGAAGACGAAAGTACTCATATGTAAGTGTAGTCTGTTCCTGTGAGCTGGTCTTCGTGTTTTTTTTTATTTTTTATAAGTTTTATTCATGTTTTGTGCTTCTTTTCCATAAAGACTTAAAAAGGAAAAAGTCATGGACATTCAGAAGACAGTGGATGCAAAACGTGTACACACCCCTGTTAAAATGTCAGATTTTTGTGATATAAAAAAAATGAGACCACAATAAATCATTTCAAAATGTTTTCCACCTTTAATGTGACCTATAACCTGTACAGTTCAATTGAAAAACAAACAAATCTGTTAAGGGAAAAAATATAAAAAGTAATAAACGTACAATAAGCTGGTTGCATAAGTGTGCACACCCTTAAACTAATACTTTGTTGAAGCACCTTTTGATTGAATTACAGCATTCAGTCTTCTTGGGTACACACCTGCAGTCAATTAAACAGACTCTGATTAACCCCAAATAGAGTTCAGCTGTCCTAGTAGGATTTTCCTGACATTTACTCGGTTGCCTGTTACATCAAAAGCCATGGTTCGCAGACAGCTTACAAATCATCAGAGGGATCTCATTGTTGAAAGGTATCAGTCAGGAGAAGGGTACAAAAAAAATTTTTGCAGCATTGGATATACCATGGAACACAGTGAAGACAGTCATCAAAAATTGAAGAAATATGGGACAACAGGGATGTTGCAAAGAGCTGTGCGTCCCTCCAAAATTGATGAAAAGACAAGATGAAAACTGGTCAGGGAGGCTGCCAAGAGAACTACAGTAATACTGAAGGAGCAGCAGGAATTTCTGGCAAGTACTGATTGCGTACTACATGTGACAACAATCTTCCATATTCTCCATATGTCTGGACTATGGGGTAGGGTTGCAAGACGGAACTCTTTTCTTACAAAGAAAAACTTCCAGGCCCGGCTAAAATTTGCAAAAGAATACATCAAGTTTCCCAAAAGGATGTGGGAAAATGTGTTATGGTCTGATGAGACCAAGGTTGAACCTTTTGGCCACAATTCCAAAAGGTATGTTTGATGGAAAAACAACACTTCACATCACCAAAAGAATACTATCCCCACAGTGAAGCATGGTGGTGGCAGTATCATGCTTTGGGGTTGCTTTTCTTCAGCTGGAACTGGGGCGGGCTTTAGTCAAGGTGGAGGGAATTATGAACAGTTCCAAATACCAGTCACTTTTGGCCCAAAACCTTCAGGTGTCCGCTAGAAAGCTGGAAGATGAAGAGGAATTTCACCTTTCAAGATGACAATGACCACAAGCATACATCCACATCAACAAAAGAATGGCTTCACTAGAAGAAAATTAAAGTTTTGGAATGGCCCAACCAGAGTCCAGACCACATTCCAACAGAAAATCTGTGGGGTGACCTGAAGAGGGCTGTGCACAAGAGATCCCCTTGTGATCTGACAGATTTAGAGCACTTTTGCAAGGAAGAGTGGGCAAATATTGCCAAGTCAAGATGTGCCATGCTGATAGACTCCTACCCAAGAAGACTGAATGCTGTAATTAAACCAAAAGTTGCTTCAACAAAGTATTATAGATTCATAGGTTCATAGGTAGGTACTAGGCTATCTGCCCAAGGGCATTTATAAGCCTAGCCAGAGTGTGTCTATTTATTGTTGTCGCAAGGTTTAGCTCACTAGACCGTGTGGCTCACAGTGACTTGGATTTCTTTAAGTGGAGCATGTCCATCAATTCTGAGTTGGACATGGCTTTGTATGTCAGGTAGAGATCACCTCTGAGTAAGCGATATGCCACTGAGTACAGCCAGAGTTTTTTCAGTCGGGCTGTATAGGACATATGTTTGAGGCCAGTAATCCTCTTGGTAAGGTACTTTTGTGGTCTTTCCAGCTATTGGAAGTGTCTTGTGAGGTACATCCCAAATGGGTCTAATGAGTGACGAGTAGAGGGGCACTATAACCTCTTTAGTTTAAGTGCACACCCTATTAGTTTAAGGGTGCACACACTTATGCAACTAGCTTATTGTACATTTTTTATTTTTTATATTTTTTTCCCCTAACAGATTTGTTTTTCAATTGAATTGTACAGGTTATAGGTCACATTAAAGTTGGGAAAAGTTTTGAAATTATTTATGGCCTCATATTTTGCATCACAAAAACCTGGCATTTTAACAGGGGTGTGTACATATTTTATATCCACTGTATATAGCTGAAACATTTGATGTCCTTAAGGGGCTATTTGCATTTATCCCATGGGCCTCTATTACAGGAGATTTAGGATGTCACACAGTGAAAATGCTAGCTTAGCTAGGTTTTTCTTGTACCATTCACACTGAATGAAGCCATCAGACTGTTTTCTATTTATAACCTAAAAACAAGGGAGAAAAGATTGCACACACTCTGGAGGTTCATAGTTAACTCAGATTCTACCTTGACAGAACTGTCTTTTAGGAAAGTGAACAAGCTCTTAATTTCCTTTTCTTGTACTAAGAAAGGTCAACATGTGTCTTAGGCTATTTCCAAATAGTTGTCCTCTGATGTTATTTTGTTTATGTTTTAAGGCACATTCTATTAGAGCCTCAGTTTTTCCTATGGCATCCTGGAAGGGGGGTGACTCTAAAGCCATTCTAGAGGAAGCAAATTGGTTACAAAGCACTACAAGTAGGATTCATCTTCCAGGTACAGAGCAAGTTTTGCTTGGAACATTCTCCATAGGCTCCCAGACTGTTATCCTTCCTTTTCCCAGGTTGGATAAGCATTGGTAGTCTACTTATAGTCTACTGCAGCAGTGAGAAAGATGAACATAGTACATTTGTGTAAGCTGCACTTACTTATAACAATAGATGTTCACATTCTTCACTGCTGCAGTAGCTGCACCCACCTACCAGCTCCCTTCTTGCTTATGTTTCTTGTGGAATATATTGCTGGTTTGTATAATTTAATTTGTGAGTGAGTATATGTATATATTTATATTTATATATATATATATATATATATATATATATATATATGTGTGTGTGTGTGTGTGTGTGTGTTTATACAGACAGAGATATCTATATGATTTGTTCAGGATGACCTCCCCAATTTTTGTTGAGAGGCAAAAAAAGTCCTGAAGATTTTTAGTCAAACTGTTTATATATTTTTTTACAAAATGGGTTCAGCCTATAAAAAGCCAGAATGACAGTGGGAGGGGTGAAAGCGTTTGGAAGCTGTCTGGTTGCTCTATTCTTAACAGGATACAACCCATTGACTACTGCAGCATTGACTAACTACAAATGTATTGGGTAAGTGCAACTTAACACAACTGTACTTTCTTCTTGAGAAACCTTATATTCGGATATTACTTCCTTTATTTGGATGGCGCAGTGGTGCAGCAGTTAACATTGTCGCCTCACAGCAAGAGGTTCTCCGGTTCGATTCTCAGCTGGGGTACTTTCTGTGCGGAGTCTGCATGTCCTCCCTGCGTTTGTGTGGGTTTCCTGTGGGTGTTCCGGTTTCTTCCCATGTTACAAAGACATGTGTCTGGAGCATTTCTCCCTGGGCCTCTGCTGAAAATTGGCTCATTCCGAGTCAGCCTTTCCTGGTCAACAAATGTTAAATAAAATAAATAAATATTTCAATTTCTGATTTCATATGAATAGCAACTTAAAGCTTCTTTTATTCTTTCTAGCCTTTTACATTTGACTTTATATACTCTTCCAGTTTTTTTAAACATCTCTGAATGTATTTGATTTATTTTTTCCCTCTAAATTGGTAGAAGCATCTTCTCTACCTATACTGAAAATTTTACTTTTTTTTTTTTTTTTTTTTTTACTGATTAGTTCTTGGATTCTTCCCCATCAAATTTTTTTCTTCTACTTTTCCTAGTCATTTCTTTCGTACTTTCAATAATTTTCTTCTTTGTTGATATCCATGGGGTATAGTGACTAGCCAGTAACTGAATTTTACCTAAATATTTTACTTCCACCAGTTCCTTTAATTCATTTTTTTCTTTTTCACACCGGGAGAGCTGTAATGAGCCTTGCTGTTAGAATCCTTTTTTTCAGCTTATGTTCATTTGTTCAAAACATGCTAGTGCATGTGTTTCGAGCATTTTTGTACTCAGGTTGCCAGTTTTAAGCACTTTCTGCTAGGGAATTATGTTTTCATGCATGTAATCTTGAGCTAACATAGATCTCTCCTACTTGCAAACTATGGAGTACTGCAGCTGCAATGACAGAGTCAGACCTCTGAGCCAGAGTGAACAGCATGACACAGTGTAGACCAGCCAGCTGTTGTGGTCATGGCATGTTTCTCCTGCGGCAAGATGTGGAAAGGGTAGGCAGAAATTAGTAAATATGTTCCAGTCCACCATGCGACAATAGCTTATAGCCTGCTTCCTCCAATACCCACATATGTTATAGTGAAGAAAAGCTTCCTCTGGTCCAGTAGCTGGCAAGAGTTAGGGAGTACAGTAGTATAAAAATACCAGGAGGATGGCTTGCACTGGGGATTTACTGAAGCTCGAAGGGTCTAACGTACTATCCAGTATTTCCATTCCATTGCTGAATATAACTCAGTAGGGTCAGCCCACAAGTCAAAGAATAATAAATTAAATAATTCTGAGCCTTACCATAACCCTAAGCATTATTAAGTGTATTCCTTAGCACTGTCCACTTACCTTGTCATTGATCACTCGTAGCTTCCTAATTACAAAGGTCACTAGAGAGTTTGACTGACTCATCATTTGCACCCCCTAATATAGTAATGAGGTACATGAAAGTGAATTCATCATAAACCTGACATTAGAAGACACGTGTGCAGTGTGGTTAGCCTTGATAAAACTGTTAAAATGAGTTTCATTGGCTCAGTAAGGTTAAATATGACAGTTTTATTACAGCATTCCTAAAAAATAAGTTATATTCAGCACATTAGTTTTTACACATTCAAGCAGCTGAAATAGATGCCAGCCCAATAATTAAAAATGACGGAGCTAATTGCAGTATTATACAGACAGTAAATGTAACAGTTATGTAGCTCAAACTCTATTTTAAATAAAGCAAGAAGAAAACAAAGAGCAGTACAGTCTTCCTCAGTTTCACTGCCCTGGCACTGAATATTTGTAGTTGCTTTTCTGAATTTTGCAGATCAAAGCTGTGTGAGTTTTGCTGTTCTTTAATGTTTGTGATCATCATGTTACTCATTTAACATCTACATTTGTTGTTTTTTTTTCGTAGGGAACACTGACATTTGAATTCCAGCCTTTGAGGACTGGTGAATCTACTGCACGCCTGTCTTTGCAAAGCAGTGAATTGGGTTCCTTCCAGTATGATCTGTCTCTCAAAGCTCTGGCAGCTGGCCCTGAGAAACCTTTGTACTTCCGCTCTGCCCTGGGAGGCAGCCAGACACTGACTGCTAAGTTTATCAGTTTCACTCGTCAGAAAGTGGAATATTCCTGCAAGGTAATTCTGTTCAAGTATTTTTCTCCCATTAGGTAAATGCTGACAGGTACTACAGGCTTTTGCAGGCAAGGTGAGATCAGTGAAACTTGCTTCTTAATAGCACAGTAAGATCATGTTAAGCTTCCGTATCTCATGTGTATACTGTGAGGATAATAACCCCTCACTTAAGTCACAGCTCTCTTGTAATGTTTTTAATCGTGTAAATGGCCTGAAAGAAACTTGTTTTACTTCTTACCACTTCTGTCTATATCAGTCCCTAGCTATATGAGAAAGGATGGAGGGTTTTCATCCTGTCCATCAAAAATATGAAGACTACGTTTCAGCTAATTTCCCTTTAGGAGAGGCAACCTTTACATACATCAAAACTCCTTAATATGTACATCACATGTGTACACTAGGAAAATAGCTTCAACTGTACTACCATGGGAATATCAGTACCGACAATATAATTTAGTGGATTATGAAAAGGACAGTGCCCCACCACCACCAATTTTGTCTGTCAAAACTCTTAATCTATGTATTTTTCAGATGTGCCTACAATGAGGATTGACACTCCTACAGGTTCTTTTCATGATTTACTCTATTCCATGTTAGTGTATTTGATATTTGTTTGGTTTCACAAGGTATCTTCCTTTTGCAGGGCAGCATACAAAACCAACTGCTGAGCTAAGAAAAAGTAGAAATATTTGCAAATGATCTTGATTACCGTTATGTAGCACGTACATTTCTTATTTTACCAGTGTTCAGTTTTAGGAGGAGCACCCCATCATTTTGCGCCTTGAATTCCCTTTTCATACATTCCAGCTATTTCCCTGTTTTGAATAATGTTCCACCAGTTATCCACCAAATAACTGCAGTACCATCCTGCCTTATTTACAAGTACTTGTTTTCGGTGTACCAATCAAACTCTTCAGTCTTGAAATTTAATGCATTTCATATTTACAAGCATACTTTCATTGTTTCCATTGGATGTTTATACCAGAGTGCAAACATAATAAACTCAAAAAAAAAAAATTTACTATTTCGGAGTCCATTAAGACTGACACCCTACACGCCCCCCGCCCCCCCCGAAACATCACTTTTCTCTGTCTTCTCTTCTATACATATCTATATATATATATATACATATATATATACATATATATATATATATATATATATATATATATATATATATATATATATATGTGTGTGTGTGTGTGTGTGTGTGTGTGTGTGTGTGTGTGTGTGTGTATGTATATATATATATATATATAGTTATATTGTTATATACATATATATATATATATATATATATATATTTATATACATATATATATATATATATATATATATATATTTATATATATATATATATATATAGTTGCTAGCGACCTGGTCAAATATGTATTAGGTCGGCAGCTGCCTAGTTGACTGCGTCAGTGAGACAGCTGATTGACATGTGTGAGACTGCACAAATCCAGGTACTGGAAAATTTTCCCTTACCCCATGTTTGTGCAATCTCAGAGTTAGTACATCTGGTGGGGGGCATATCCCCCTTCCCCACATAGGGGTGCAGAGGGTTTGCCCCTGCAAAAAAAGATATTTATTGCATTTTTTAGAAGTAAAAACTTGCCATGTACTGAGACTGTTTCTCGGTGCATGTTTACTGGTGTGTCACCGTCAACATTGTGACAGTCAGCACTGGGTGTCTTCATTTATTAGTGGCACACACACACACATGTGTGTTTGTGTGTGTGTATGTGTGTGTCTATATATATATATATATATATATATATATATATATATATACACACATATACATACACACACATACATATATATATATATATATATATATATATATATATATATATATATATATATATATATATATATATATAGATATATGACAATGTAAGACAAACAGATGTATACACCTACCCCCAAACACACACACACACACACGTCCCATATACCAGGTACTGTTATAATCCTTAGAACCTTTTGTCACTGCTGTTTAAACTACACACAGAAAGGAAGGGTATCTATTTAAAATAATCACTTCTTCCATAGCTGGGAGCATTCTGTTACAGTTTATCTTGGAATTACTCTACTGATAAACCTTCTGTCTTTTTTTTTTAAATTATATTAATTATTTTACTACTAAGAACACTTCTCTGTTGCGTCAATCTTTTTATTACTCTTTATCTTTCCTTTAGGTAATGCCAGATTTGTTCAATAGTATGTTACTGACCAGCGTTATTTTAGCAGTGATAAATACCTACATTGACAACCCCTGGCCACTATAAAGAAACGCTGTTTAAATACAGTCAGCACTGAAGTGAAGTTTCATTGTTTGAACCTACCTGTTAATGCATTTTTGACATTCAGAACATACTGTTTTGCTCAAGTTTGAAGTCTGACCCTCCACATCTTTTTAAAATAAGTACCTGTTACATTTAATGGCACAGCTTTCTTTGCATTGTTAATAGACTTTCTCTGCTTAGGCTGTTCTGACTTTCAACTGTAGAGAGCAGTTCAATCTAAATGTCTTGTAGCTCAACATTTTTCTCCTGTTTACTGAGCATCTCTTTGTGAAGTTGCACGTTAAAAACAAGCAAAATTATTTTAGCTGAATGTAGAAGAAGCTGTTGTTAAAGGGATGATTACTAGGACATGTAAAATACTGCATGATAATTATACGGATAAATCAGAGGGGATTAGAAACGACTGGGAACAGAGAGAGTAGGAAAACAGAAGGACGGGTGCATGGCTTCCAAGTATGCAGCAAAGTTCAGAAGGTTTAGAATTTTTACTTGGAAGTATTTACATAGGTATTTTTTTTTTTACCCCAAGCAGACTTCAGAGAACATTTTCTGACAAACAGCAAATGTTGGATGTGTGATGGGGAAGAAAGAGGTGACTGGAAACATTTTTGGAAGAGTAATGAGATGGCACATTTAAAAAATTCCCCACAGTACTCTTTCAGAAATACTGGGGAAGCAAACAGTTGTAAAGAAGGAAATTATTCTTTTGGGCTGGGACAATGCATCTTAATTGCTTAGATATAATAAGGACTTATGAGGTTTAATTCTATTGCCTGCCAAAGCCATCAACAGAAATTGAAAATCAAAATCTAAACCAATTCTGTTTGAAGTATTGAATATTGCAAAAGAGTTATAAAAGAACTGGAAGTGGGATCTTTAGAAAAAAAAGGAGCAAATTACATAGAAACAAATGGAATTTGTGGCAAGAAAACATTCAGAATAAAGTTTGGGAGGAGGATTGAGGTTTAAGGGAAGGCAGGAATTGAGCAACTTATGTAATGGCGTAATGACGGTTGTTAAAAAAATCTATTCGTAATGTATAAAGTATGTAAATCAAAATTTTATTATGATTGGTTTTCTTTTCTATTAATGTATATATGCCAATGTACCTTAAGTGATATCTTAATAAAAGTGCTTAAAATAAAGGGGGCAAGATAAAAGCTATGAGTTCCCCCGTGTGCAAGAGTATATCTGTGTGCTTATAAAAACTAAATTCTAACATCATTCTGTGTTTAATTCCCTGAATTAATTATTTTTCTCAGAATGTGTTTTGTGTATATGGAACCAATGTTACCTTTTTCATCTGTTTCAGCAACTGGGTTATCAGATACAACTTTGTCTATTTTTCAAGAGTTTGGATCCAGGGCTGTGTCTCCTCTGCACATAATTCCCTCTGGTCCCCAGATTACTCAGATTTTGTCTCTTGATCCATTAGGACAAGTAATTCAAAGGGTCAGAATTTTTCCACTAACGATAATTGTTATTTCTAATTTTTTCATAGGTATATATATTAGGCTAAGAACCACAGTGGTCTTTTTACGCCTAGCCATGTATCCCTGATCTTTTATCTTTGCGGTAAACACCTTAACATTATGCCATCCCCTAAGTGCAACATTGTTTATAGGCAAGTACTAGTTTAGTTGACCTTAGGGCCATTTTATGTCTAGCCAATTTCACATATGGCATATAATGGTTGGGGGAAAAGTCAGTGTCTTAAAAATGTAAAGTTTATGAACAAAAAGTAAATATGCAAATTTAATATGTGTGTGATTGTAATACATTGGGGATGTTGTTTCTGGATACATGTTGTCTGCTAAAGTGCAAGTTTAATTATGACATGTTTGAAACATACACACAAAAAAGTACATCCCCTACACATTTAGAAATTCAGAAAAGTTTACGAAACTGTTATATCTTGTGGTTGCAACACAGAAAATAGCTATTGTGGGGTCAAAAGGGGTGGCACAAGATTTGGGGGCAAGATCAGCAGTTACTGATAGGTGGTATTACAGTGCTGGCATTCAGAAATGAATGCTGACACTGTAATTGCTGTCAGGGCTAAATCACATAAGTGCTTCATGGGTGGGATTGAAACTTTGGAACTGTAGTAAACTGCTTGTTACATTTGTGCCAAGTTGTTTTATACAGTTTCAGGTTAGAAGAGGAGGGGAAGAGATCTTTTTTTTTTTTTTTTTGTGCTCCACAACCCTCAATTTTGAGTTGAAGGGGCTCCAGATCAGGAAACTGCACCAATCTAACTGTGGCTCTGGGCAATAACCCCTAGTTTGACTCAGTATTAAATCAGAAAAAAAATATTTTACTCGTTTTAAAGCACTATAGAAAATGTGGAAGAAGGGAGTATCTATAGGTATAGTGTGCCAAGCTGGTACACATACCAAAAAAAAAGTAGACTAGCAGCTTGATATACCTATTCAGTATAAAAATGGGGGTGTGAGAAGACATGCCTTTGACATCTGAGAATCAGAATCAAAATTGAGTAAAGGGATTTGACATTGAAACTACAAAAGGGAGTTAGAATTCCATTGAAGTTAGAAAATAAAAAAGGATTCTGCCTGTTATCAGAAGCCTGCCCAGTGATAGGACAAATTAAACTTAAAAGTGCAGAAACCAGCATAAGAACTGGAGCTGAACTGTTAAAAAGTCTGAAATAAAAATCAGTTAAGACAGAAGTATACACAGAAAGGATAACAATATAGAAAAACACTTGAGTGAGGACCACAGACCAAATGAATGCAAAAAGTCAGATAAACATATGAATGTAGAGTTCTGAACCTATCTCTGTTGGTATACTATAAAGCAAAGAGTGTAAATGAAGGCAGCCTCGAAGCATTAGGAAACTGGTAAATCTAACAATAGCTCATTGTTGCAGCAGCCTATGCTATATGGGATGTACCCTGCCAAGACTCTGATGTCTGGACAGTATCTGTAGCTTTTGGGTGCCTTACAACTTTCCAAGTCCACTGTACATTCAAAGAGGAATGAGAGTATGCCAGTATAAAAACAGACATACAGTTGCGAAAATTTACTTTCTTGTCATTGAAGATATTGGTTGGATTATGTCTTTGCTGCATCTTCAGTGGTTCAGCACTCAGCTAGTTTGAGATCTTGAGCAAATGAGTATCCTGTGAAGAACTTCCTTCTATATTCCAGTTTATTGCTTATGTCCACAAGAACTATTCTCTCTTACTCTATATAGTGATATAGTCCAAGAAACGAAAACCACAAACTGAAACACAAGCCAGAGAGAAGTCAAACCCAGCGATGATGAAGTTTGGATATTATCTCAAACTAAACTGCTTACAGGATTATCTTATGGTTGTTTTAAGTACGTTTTTAATAAAACGGCTTTTAGAAGAAGAAGATCTCATTTTCGCTAGGATTGATTTCTCTGTGGCTTGTGCTATATAATGATATGCTATCCCTGTAGCATAAGCCATCTCAATTATTATGGTACATCTTATCCAAAAAGCACTGCTAAGCATAATTCCATTTTTCCATCCATTTTTTACATTGTGAACTGCTCCTTGAATTAACTGTTGTAGCATATTCTTTTACCTTGTAAATATGTATCTGACCTAATGTTGTCTTTTTCATCCATTTCTCAACCAATGAGGTCTTGATCTGACCTCAGATCTGACTTCGGCCACTCCTAAAGACTTAGCTGGATAGCTCGAGCTCCTCCCCTATCCACAATCCTTCTGTCTAGCTAGAACTACATCAGATTTTGTTTGCCACTTCAGTGAATGTATGTAGTGTATCACAGCTTAGTTGTTAGTGGAAAGGTTAAGTATCTTTTGTCAAATGCCGTTTAGCATTCTCTCCTACTCTTACTGTTCCTGCCTCTCTCCCATTTTTTCTCTTAACTAATATGTTTACTTACACACACACACACATATATATATATCTGTATATATATATATATATGTGTATATATATATATATATATATATATATATATATATAGGTCTACTTCAAAACATTGAATTGTCATAACATTGAAACTTAAAACTGTGAGGCCATAACACTGAAAACCCAAAACAACAAAAACCCAGAACACTGAAACTTTGCATCATAAGATTGAAAACTACAGTGCACGTGTAAATAACAACCCCTCCACCTATAACAACACCAAACTAACAAACACACTTTTTACTACGTTTCTGCTGCCCCCCCCCCCCCCTGTAAATTAAATATACCAACTCTAATATCGCACTATAGTGGAAAAAAGTTAATTTCCTAACCTCACTGTATTGCGATCACCATACTGAATGTAAACATAATGTCTAAATCACTTACCTGTATGGCCTAAATACACATACACATTGGCAAAATAAACAGTTTTCCCCTACTCACTTCTCCCAGCACTTCTCGGAACACTAACTTAACATCCATGAAAACAACACATCCATATGTTTACATTCTGTATGGAGGTTATGTTACAATGGAGTTAGGAAATTAACTTTTTCCCACTATAGTGTGATCTAGGAGTTGGTATATTTAATTTACTGGGGGGGGGGTGCAGGTGGGCTTGCTCCCCTGCAGAAGCATAGTAAAAAGTGTTTTTTTTTAGTTTGGTGGTGTTATAGGTGGAGGGGATGTTATTTACATGTGCGTTGTAGTTTTCTATGTTATGATGCACACTTTCAGTGTTCTGAGTTTTTGTTATTTTTGGGATTTCAGTGTTTTGGGCTTTCAATGTTATGGTCTCAATATTTTGAGTTTCAATGTTATGACAATTCAATGTTTTGAAGTAGTTGCATATATTGATAGATAGATAGATAGATAGATAGATAGATAGATAGATATATAGTTAAAAAAGGTGTTTTACTTCTGTTCTGTCTTTAGGCCTCATGCCTTGATAGTGTTTTCCACCTTTTCTAATGTTACCTTTTGTGGGTACTTCTTACTTAACAAATCAGAGAATAAATACCAGCAGCTGTACCATTGTTGGTAGTCTCCTCTTCCCTTTCAAGTCCTCTGTATGTTACCATGGCTGATAAGCTGACCAGCTTCAAAAAATGCATCTCCTGTGGCCATAAGTTCCCTAATTCTGATGCCTACCAGGGAATGTATTTACTGTCTTGGCTTTGCCCATTTGGATATTGTTTGTGAGATTTGTGTGGGGTCCAACCATCAGGCTCTGGTTGAATGCAACAAGTTAGTTCTTAAGAGTTTATTACCATCTTCCTCTTCTTCTACATCATCTGCTGGAGCTCTCCCTCCTTCCAAAAAGCCTAACAGAGAAGACTGAGAGTAATTCATCAACTAAGGGTAAGGAGGCTAGGAAATTATCCATTGATCATTGTCCCTCTTCTGTTTCAGGTTCAGCTCCACCTGAAAAGGTTTCCAAACCTTTGGATTCACCTGGCTGTTCAGATCCAACAAGATCAAAATCAAAATCTCTTTCTCACTGCTCTTCTACCTTCACCCTGAAAGGCAATACCCTCTGGACAGGAAGATGAGAAAGTTTCTCTGGGCCCAGATTCAGTTGGGAGGTTTACTGTCTCCATCTCCCATCTGACTAAGCCTACCACCAGCCCCTACCCAAATGTTGACTCCTACTCCAATCCAACCTTCAGTTTCAAACCCATCAGACCTGAAGGTTCTGAGTTTGTCTGCATTAGATCCAAAGGCCTGGCCTTTCTGATCTAGTAGGAATTGGAAAGATCTCTGAGCTGAAGCACTGGTGCTGGATTCGGGGGGGGGGGGGTTGGGTTAGACTCTGCCTTCAGAGCCTCAGCGTTGGATAGCTCGGCTCATACATATACCATGAGGCAGAGTCATGGTGATGCTCTGACCCATCCTGAACAGTTGTCCTTGGCTCCTACTGCCTTTAAGGTAGTACAAAGAGCTTTTTCCACCACTGTGGATAAGACATACTTGCCTCCCTCAGGTCCACCCCTTCCACAACTGTGTGTCTGCTCCAGAGTCTCTACATCCTGTAGTATCATGGCAATGGCCCGTGCAAGCCTTGAGAGAGTTCTCCCCAGAGCATCCCACCAGGGAGCCCATTCGGAAGTGTACGTGCAAGAGGAGGTACTTACATTGTATACAGGAATCCCCAACAGAAGACACAAACTTCAATGAGGGGAAGGGTCCCCAAGATCACCCCTTAAGAATGTCTCCTTCAGTGAAATACTTGAAATTCGGAGACAGAAGGGTGGTTGGTCCTCTGACCCCCTTCCCAAGAGGAGCCTGTGTTTCTTGAGGATTTCGGAGCTGGCTAAGGTATCTCCTGGGTAGTCCCCACAGCGGACAAGGTAGGTGGCCCTCATCTCCTACCGGTCTTGGAAGGATCTGTATGTCACAAAGCCGGTTCCAAAAAGACCTAATAAATACTAGTTGTGCCAAGGGTTCAGGCACATTGAAGCAAGGGTCCTCCAGTAGATGCTATGGTGGTAGCAGCAGCCACAAAGAAAGAACTTGCTGAGCAAAGTTCTACTGACCATCTCAACAACAGAGAGTTCAGAGCATTGGATAGGTTTATGTGTCAGCAATCTCTGTGCTCAGTTCACACAACTATTTGGCACGTCACAAGATTTCAGATGGACTTGATCAAAGAGTTTTCCACTGCCATCTTGTGGTCCACTACGTTGGAGGACTAGAAGACTGCTTCTTTGTAACTGGTCAACCTACAGTCCTTATCAAACACCTCTATGAGGCTCATCTTCTACATTTCAGAAGGTATTTCTAGAACCACAGATTCAGGATTTGCTGTGAGATGACATGCCTGGATGCACTTCTATGATTTTATAGAGCTTTTCAAGTCAGCACTCATCAGTGCTTCCTTTGATGAATCTGTCTTATTTGACCCCAAGTCTAAAGAACCCTATCTAGGAGAGAACAAGATGAGAAGACCTTATCTGCTGTGGAGATATGATTTTTTAAACCACAAAGGACCTTTTCCAGAAACCAGAGAAGTAGTTGGAAAATATGGTTCTGTAAGTCACAAGGCTCTTGCGAGGACTCCTGAGGGACAGGTCCCTCTGTGATGGGGGGAACTCCAGTGGAAGACACCATCCTCATGGCAGAGAAGGCCAACAAAACCAGGGTTTCAGAGATCCCTTCTCTGAGAAGCCATACCAGAATTCATGAAAGGCTGCTTAACTGCTGCACTCTTGATTCAGTCAGGGGGCTCTTATCCCTCCCCCAGAAACCTTGAGGATTATTTTCAGCGGTTATTCATACCCTTTTCCCTTCAGCCCCCCCCCCCCAATTAAGCTACAAAACTTCCCGACATACCACCTAGTCAGAGGGAAGCAGCAGCTACAGAAATAGAAAAACTGCTGGTCAAAAGAGTCATCCAAATGGTCCCTTCAGACCAACAAGGATTCAGAACTTGCTCAGTGCTCTTTTTGGTGAAAAATGGGGACTTGAGGCCTATTTTGGATCTTAGGAATTTAAATCAGTATGTCAAACTTCCCAAGCTCTGAATGGTCATGATTCTGTCCATTCATTTGCTGTTGTACAAGGATGAGCTATCAAGCTCATATGTTGAAGTTTATGCTTGCCTCTTGTCAGAATATGAGGATTATTTTGACATGTTTCCTCTTCTGAGGAGAAATCTGCTTTGTGTAACGTAGGTTCCTCTGTGTCTCAAATCACTACCCACTGTTTAAAATAAGCATATGATTCTGCTGCTGCTGCCACTACCAGGGCTGCTCCACTTGAACTGTTTATTTATTTTTATTTATTTTATTTTACATTTGTTGATCGGGCTAGTCTAGCTGGATATATGTCCATTTTCAGTAGAGGCCCGGGGAGAAAAGCTCCACAGCAGATAGATACAGCTTAATATACATGTGTAAATATAGACATAAAGGGATATTAAAAAAATACATTTAGTTATACATGGTATGAAAAGTCATACGAGTCTAGCTTATTTACATTACGTAACAAAAAAGAGAGCCATGAGAGTATGACTTACAAATTAGGTATATAGAATAGAAGGAAGAAGACAAAAGGACATTTTGGACAACAGTGTTTAAATGTAGAAAAAAGGTTAGTTATGATATAAGTAGATTCAGCCAGCGTTAGTACATGGACACAGCCATTGCGAGTTAAGGAAGATTTTTATATGCTTTTTGAAAAGAGGGGTAGATGAAAGGGATGTGAGATTACTAGGAAATTTATTCCAATTGATTCCAATAGTGTTAGTAAGTAGAGAATCACCTGATTTGTTATTGGATTTTAGGGTAGCGGCTAGTAATTTATTGGCTGAGCGAAGGGTGCTTAAATTTTTATAGGGGTTGATTAAGTTACAGAGTATGGGAGTATTTGTAGGGTGATGTAAGATTTTGTGGGTGATGGTTAGCTGTTGGAAAAGAAGCTGGTTTTGAAGTTCCAACCATCCTAGTTTATGTAGATTTTGACAGTGGTGAGTACGAAATGTAGACCCACTGGTAAACCTGGCAGTGTTATTGTAAGCGGTGGCCAGCTTGTTTTGATTCTTTTTAGATAGATTTGTAAAAATTGGGGAGGCATAGAGAAGTGTGGAGAGTAGGTAAGTTTGGGCCATAGTAGTCCTGACTACAGGTGTAAGGAATGGTTTTAGCCTATAGAGAAATCCTAGTTTTCTATTCACTGATTTGATGGTTGAATTTATGTGTCAGTCAAAGTTGAGGTTATGGTCAATAGTTATGCCTAAGAGTTTGGTAGTTGGGTCTGGTACAATTACAGTGCCATTTTTTGATGTAAGTGTGAAGTCAATAGGAGGAGACTTCTGGGTAGGGGTAAATAGTAGAAGTTGTGTTTTTTTTAGGGTTTAAGAGAAGACAGCGTTTAGAGAACCAGTTTTCCACTAAGGTAAAAACTTTCTGGGTGTTGGACTAAAGTTCAGCAGAAGTTGCTGCAGCACAGACTAGGGTTGAGTCGTTGGCTTATTGAATACAGGTGGTTTGTGGTATAGATGTTTGCAGGTTATTAATAAAAATAGAAAATAGTAGGGGCCCCAGAAGAGAGCCTTGTGGGACTCCCTGTGAGATAGGAAGTACAGTAGATAGGTTGTTGTCCCAGAGGACTGCCTGTTGTTTGTTTTTAAGATAGGATTCAAACCATTTGGCTGTCTGAATATCAATTGAAAGTGTGGTAAGTGTATCTATCATTAAGTGATGATTCACCATATCAAAGGCTTTGGAGAGGTCTAGAAACAGGGCAGAGGTGAGTAAGTTGTTGTTACGATTTTTATTAATCGAGTCAGAGAAAGATAAAAGTGCAATAGTAGTACTGTGAAAAGGCCTAAAACCATGCTGGCAGTTGGCTAAAAGATTGTTTTGGAGGAGGTGATCGAGAAGTTGCTGATGAATGCATCTCTCCATGATTTTAGCTAAAGGAGAAAGTAGAGCGTTAGGGTGATAGAAAGTTCATTTGAGGTATAATATAAGAGACCTTCCAAAGAGATGGTACAGTACATTCTGTGATGGTCCTATTAATTAAGATAGAGATAGGGTAAGCAAGTGCTCCAGCAGCCATTTGCAGAAATTCAGCTGGAAGGAGGTCAGCTGAAGGGGTACATGGTTTTAGTTTTTGAAGCTGGGCATGGATGAGGGAGGTGGGAACAGGCTGTAATTGGAGGGGAGGAGGTAAAATGTTTTGTGAGTGTGTGTTGGGGATGCTGGCTGGTGATAAAGTACTAGCTAATGTTTGGACAGAGTCCACAAAGAAGTTATTAAAGGAATTTGCAATTTGGCTGGGGGAATTTTGGGTTAAGTTAGCTGGGGTTGGAGTTTTGGAGTGGCCAGGGTTGGAGTAGGGAATTTATAACTGACCAAAATTTTTGAGGGTTTTTGTTTTGTGTTTGTTGGAGCTTATGGTAGTGGTTCTTTTTGTCTTGGACTATTGATTTTTTTGTAGAATTTCTTAACTGTCTAAAGATTTCATGATCAGTTGGGTTTTTAGTATTTCTCCATTTCGACCAAATTCGATTTCTTTGAAGGATTTTTTGTCTTGTCTCCTTAGTGAGCCAAGGTGCAGGTTTGTTCTTAGTTCTGACTGTTCAAGAGGGGGCATGGTGTTCTAGGATTTGGAGAAGTTTATTATTAAAGTACGAGACAGCTTTGTCAAGTGGTAGGTATTTAAGGGGTGTCCAATTGCAAGCTTTGAGTTCAGCTTGAAATCTAGCTTGGTTGAGGTTTTTTTGTTATGGACAGTTCTATAGATTGGTTGTTTGGAAATGAAGGTTTTTTGTCTGATAATGAAGATGAGAGAGTGGTCACTGATATCATCAGGAAGTATACCTGATTTATAGGAAAGGGGGTTACTGTTAACTAGAATCCAGTCTAAGATGGTTTGCTTGTTGCTAGGTTTATGAGTTCTGGTAGGGGAGGTAATAGTTTGACTGAAACCATATAGGTTTATATGAGCATTAGGTTGGGAAGAGTTACAACAGTTCCAATCAATGTTAAAGTCACCAAGGATTATGGTTTCTTGTGGAAAGGATGTTGTGAGCCAATTAAGGACAGTTTCAAGAGTGTTAATGTTGTTGCCTGGAGGGATATAGGAACAAATTATATGTAATGCTTTATTAGCATTTATCTATAGTTTAGAGATTAGGATTTCTATGCTATTGGTTGTGGGCAGTTAGGTATTTAGTGGTGTAACCTGTAAATGAGATTTATATAGTGTTGCTATTCCACCACCCTTTTTATTAAGGCGATCTAATCTCAGGATGTTATAACCTGGAGGGATTATATCATTATCCTTAGTATCTGGTGTAAGCCATGTTTCAGTAAGAAACAAAGTAAACGTTGAATTCAACTGCTGTGCTAACTTCCCTGTAACAACGTTGCACACAGAGGAAATGCAGTGCAGTCTCCAATATACTAGATTTTATTACTGTTACAACTTTATAATATGGGAAAGCTGACATACATACTATTATGGCTGAGGTATCGGCACTCAGAGGAGAAGTCTTAAAGATTGCACAAATATATACCGCTTTGGTCCAGAAAGCAGAGAATAAAGAAGTTGTGAGCAACGAGGTCCAGACTGACAATGGGGTCTTTTTGGCCATGAGATCGTTTGACGGTGACAACTGTGGGGAAAGGGAGCAGAGCGGCATTAATATTAAAGCACCGGCTGTCTTAGCAAACCCTTCAACAATACCGAAAGGTACAAACAGCTTAGAAGGAGAGCCAAGCGGCACGGATGATAAACCGGGAGCGGTCTCTGCAGAACCATTCCATAACACCTGGAAGGGCAAGTGTAAAGACATTTCAGCATCAGCGATAAGTGGAGTATTCAATGGGCAATCTAATGTATTAAGTAAGAAGAACGACATTGATCTATCGGCAACACATTTTCCTAGTTTACTAAGGGACAGTTTAAATTTAAACTCTACTGACATTACTTTCGATTTTTCGTTATATGATTATGACGACGATGATGAAGCCCGCCGAATAGGAACTAAACCAAAACGGGCAATGCCAGAAAGGACTTATTCAAATGTAGTAGAGAAAACAACTAAAGTTAAATGTACTGTTCCTATACCTGTTTATACAACAAAAGACTTGATTGATAAAACACATAACATGAATACTGATAATGACAAGAACAATGAACATTTAAAAATTTTTTGCTAACAATTGTAATTTTGACAATTATGATAAAGTCAAACAGCAAACAAGAACCACAGGTCTCATGAATGGGATGCTAAGGGATAAGATATACATGTTTGGAAAGAAATTGAATGTGATTAATAGTATAAAGATGGACAATGTTTATTTGCAGAAATGTTTGACACTGAAAATAGTACCAATGGGGCTTCGTTTTTTTAAACACCCATTAGGTATAGAAATAGCAAATGATAGTATGAATGAATTTAATCAATTCTTTAATGAATGTGGATACAGATATATGAATATGTTGATCAAATTTAATGATGAAAAGTTATCCAAATTAATTTTAGAGGTTGAGGAATTGAATGAACAAATAGTAAATGATTTGATGTTTAAACAGTGGGAGAATCTATACACTAAACAATTTCAGATAGTTGATAGGAAAACAAAGATAGGACATGAGAAAAAGTGTAAAAAGCTGACTAGGGATATAACTCAATATAAAGAGAATAGAGCCTATATGTGGAAAGAGAATGATACAGGAAATGGGAAAGAAAATGGTAAACGATATATAGGGGGTAATATGGAGTACAGAAATGTTAATAGGAAAGGGTATGAGAATGATGAAAGATTTAACGACAATTTGAATTATAGACAAAATTTCCAAAGGACGTGGAACCCTCAATATTGGAAAAGGAAACCCATGAAAATAACAAGGAATTATTACCAAAAACACCAACAGAAAGGTACTCAAGAGGGCAAGTGGACAAACAAATTTCATTATTGACAACAAACACTTCCACAAATGTTAACAATGAAGTAACAGTGGATGGAGTAATTCACACTTATAATAATTTTAAAATTTATAATTATACTAATTTCACAGTTAACAGGACCCACTTTGATTTATTGCCTAAGGGTACGAAATTTATACCTACACCCCAGTTTGGATTAGTAGATCATTTAAGTGAGGTGAAATTGTTCACTAGCAAACTTAATTTGGCTGTTATGTTCCAGAACAAAGACGAAGTAAGTTTTAAAGATAAGGCCATAGGAGTGAACAAATTAAAGAATAAAAGTTCATTCGTTCCACTTATGAATCCCAGAGTAGAGATTTATCAAAAACATGTGGTAGGAGAAGTATATAAATTTAAGAATAAAATCAAATTGAAGGTAACACATGAAAACTTAACATCAAAAGAAAGGGAAGTACTTAGGAACCTTAGGGGGGACAACGACATACGTATTATGAAACCAGACAAAGGGGGAGGAGTAGTATTGTATGATAAGATGGAATATTTTAATAAGTTGTTTACATTACTGACACAATCAGGGAATTATCAAACGGTATCATTAAATGAAATCAATATAGCATATAATAGGATAGACTCTTATATAGAAGAATTTTGGATAATCGAATAAACACTGGAGTTTACAATTTTATTAAGGTACAGTATCCAGTCTTAGCTACATTAGTTGGGATACCCAAAGTACATAAAAGTATAAGTGACCCCCCATTTCGACCTATAATTTCTGGTAGTCAGGCTAAAACATTCCCCCTAGGTGTATCCATAGATACTTGTCTAAAAAATATATATAATCATATCCCACATTTGATAAAAATTCTTGGGATCTTCTAAGCAACTTCCCTATTCAGGTGGAATGTAGTGATCTTATTTACATTACTATTGACGTTATAGATTTATTTTCTTGTATTCCCAAACATCTGGGATTAGAAAGGTTTTGTAACAGTATAAGGAAACACACAAACATTGATTGGGACAAGATATGTTTGATAATGGCTTGTATGTCATTAGTTCTGGAACATAATTATATATATTATGAAGGTGAATATTATCAACAAAGTAGGGGTGTAGCAATGCGCTCGGCTAGTGCACCAATATTTGCAAATTTAGTTATGTTAGATTGGGAAGAGGCTGTGTTATTCCCTAACACCTTGTTTAAACATGTGATACATTACACCAGATTTTTAGATGATATATACATCTTGTAGAAAGGTGGTATGGATGAATTGAATAAATGTATTACTTTTATAAATTCAAGCAGTGAATTCTTAAGGTTTACACACTCAGTAAGTAAAAATGGTATAGCTTATTTAGACACATTTATATCACATGACAATAGAGGATTTAAGTCAGGTATATTTCGGAAAAATACTTTTTCCAATGATTATCTACAATACACAGGCAATCACCCTGAAAAATTATTATATAACATATATAAAGGACAATGCATAACGGTAGCCCGGATGACTTCAAGAAAAGAGGAAATGATAAAGGAAATGGATTATGTAACAGAATTATTTGAGGAAAGGAAATATGACAAAAAGATGATGAGGGATGTTAAACAATGTGTCATCCAACAATGGGGTAAAAAATATGTGCCACTATTAGGAAGTTCAAAACAAATTAGTGGATTACATACAGACAAAGATTCATCCAAGAGTATAGAGAGATACCAACGTGCATGTGTTTTGGAATCTACTCCTTATGTACATCAAATTAAGAAGATCATGGAAACATATTGGAAGATATTTATGGTGGATGAGAATTTGGCTAAATATGTAGGAGAAAAAACACAATTTGTATATAAAATGGGATATAATCTAAAGAGGTTATTGAAGAAAGGAACAACAGGGAATCAGAGCAGAATTAGTGATACTTCTGTAAGAGCAACTACTAAATGTGGCAATTGTAATCAGTGTGGGGTCATTATGGAGGATTGTGAGATATCACTGGAAAATATTAATAAAACTAAAATCAAGTTTAAATTGGGGAATTGTAATACCAGTTTTGTGATATACATGGCTAAATGTGGAATATGTACTGGATATTACATAGGAAAAACTGAGAGAGCTTTCAAAAAGAGAATTTATGACCACTTGTACAGTATAAGGAAGAAAGACAGCAACAATGCCTTATACAGACACATTGAGAAGTTTGAGGAAGAACACAAATTCAAATTTGCAATATTGGAACAAAGTAAACATAACCCTAGAAAGGACATATTAAGTTATAGAGAGGTGTGGTGGCAACTATATACGGATGCATCAACCACACCAGGGTTGAATGATAATATATCTTTAAAACCTATATTTATTAAAAGGGCAGCAAGAAACTGATTGAAGTGTAACATTAATATCAGTGGAGATGTTATGGTTAGGAAAATGTATAGAAGTCATATTACATAGAAAAAGTAAGAAATAGTATTGTTAGATATACCCATAAGGTGATGGGTTAGCGCTGATGCAGTAATTTAACATGGGATCATATATATATTTCTTTAGAGAATGTTTTTAGAGTATTACTAAACATTTTTAGTATATTTTATATATTTATATATTTTTATATATTATTTTAATATTACCAATGGAGTACATTTTATAATGAAGATTTAGGCAATTTAATGAAGTTTCAGTTTTTATTTTCATTGTTATTTGCACAAATTATTAAATAGAACAGTATAACTTTAAGGGCTGTATATAGAAAATGGCGTCAAAAAGTTATTTAAATGCAACAGTAACGAAAGAGCACAGTTCTGAAGAAGCCTACATTGAGTAGGTGAAAGCGCTTAACTCATTTGTGCTTTAATTTTCTTTTAAACGTCTGGGCATTTTTATTCAACAATATTTATTTGTATTATAAAGTTGTAACAGTAATAAAATCTAGTATATTGGAGACTTCACTGCGTTTCCTCTGTGTGCAACGTTGTTACAGGGAAGATAGCTCAGCATGTTTCAGTAAGATGTAGAATGTCAAAGGAGTGTACGTGTAGAAGGGCATGAAGTTGGGTTATTTTATTATTTAGACTACGAATATTAAGGTGGCCTATGAGGAGAGAATTGTCAGAGGTATTAGAGATGTGAGAAGTGATGAGATGGTTAGTGTGGGGTTCAGATATTCTATTAATTGGGCCTGGGTTTGGATGGACATCTCCATGCAGTAATAGGAGCTGTAAAGGGCCATGAAGGTGTTTCGGGACTTTATAAAACAGAGGGAGTTGTTTTCTACTTTGTGGATACAAAATATGGGTTGATCTGTGAAATTTAGGAAGAGGTAGGATGAAGAGGATATTATATTCATATGGATTTCCTGTTATGAGGAGATTTGCCTGGCTGCACTCTCAAAACCTCTCAGAGGATATCAAAAATAAAATTGTTAATTCCTCCTTAGATAGAGACCTTGTTTTAGGAACTTCTACTGCAGGGGTCATTAAAAACTGTCATGAAAGAGGAAAACTGATTCAAGACAGATCTCAGACTTCTCAGCCTCTTCCTCCAAGTCTTCCAAGGGATTTATTGCTCCCTCTACAGGATCCCACCCACCAAAACAAATGGCATTCTAAGTCTTAATGACTGTGTGAAGGGATTCCCCACTCTGGCAGACCCCTTAATCCTTCCTTCCAGAAAGTCTGAACCTCCATCAGACAGATGGGTTCTTATAGTAATCCATCTAGGTTGCAGATGGCACTGGGAGTCTGACCCACCTTTTCAAGGGATTCCTCCACACCTGGTAGGCTAAACTCTTCTTTTCCCTCCTGTCATTCAGCATATTCTAGCTCAGCTAGTAATAGAAGCTGTCTCTCCTCCTCACTTAGGGGAAGAGGTTTATTCAAGAATGTTTCTGGTACCATTGAAAGAGAGAAGATTCTTGTAGACCAGTTCTGGAATGTTACTTTCTGAAACAGGTTTTGTAATGGTGCCCAAGTTCAAAACGTTGACAGTTCACAACTTTTTAGTCCTTGTTTCCTATTTACGTTTTCTAGTGAATTTAGATTTAAAAGATGCATAAGCATTGTTTCTGTAGATCAGATTTCACTTTTTTTAAGGTTTCAAATTTTTTAATGTTTTCGGTGTCTAGAGCTTACTGCTCCAAAGGTATTCAGAAAGTTTCTAGCTCCTGTGATAGCTTACTGCAGACTGCAAGGTATGCACAGTTTTCCATATTTAGATGACTTCATTATCATTGCAGTCTCTTTTTCAAAGTGTAAGGAATCTCTCTCTCTCTTGGGTAAGGGATCTCCTAAACAGACTGAGATTCCAAGAGAACATGTAGAAGTTTTTTCTGACTCCTTCCCACAGTAGTTTTTTCAAGGGGAGTCTTTATATATATATATATATATATATATATATATATATATATATATATATATATATATATATATATATATATATATATATGCACACATATATATATTTTATTTATTTTCTTATAAATAAACAGATTTGTATTTAGATATATTCCTGAGTTTTTCACTCTGCCTACTGTCCCAGCAAGGGAATTCCTCAAGATTCTGTATCTCATGACATCGATATCAGTTATGATGCTTCTTTTAAAACTCCACATGAGAAAACTCCATTGGTACCCAAAATTCTAATAGTTCCAGCATCAGCATCTCTGACATTTCATATTTCAGTTTTTAGAGTTGTGAAAAGGGAGATTTTGTAGTGGAGACACCAGATTCTCAGAATCTAGGTCTCCCATTTTCCTTTCCTGATGTAGCACAGTTACAAGTGCATAACTAAAGAACTGTAGGCACCACAGCAGTTGAATCCGATTTTATTCCACAAGACAATGAAACTTCAAGTTAAAAAGGGTTAAGTTCTTTAATTACATAGTTTCTGTATCCAGTTGGTGTTATTTGGTCTATACATTTACAAGTGCCACAAACTTTTCTTAGGGAGCAGTCTATGCAATAAAAATGCAGGGTCATTCGAACCAAAAAAGACAAACCAAAACACAAACATAAAAGAGATGCTAGCTCTTACAAATGTCTCAACTATCTCAGTCATCTGTGGTCCCTCGGGCCTCCACAAGTGTTTACAGGCAACACCACAGTGTTGTGGTACATAAACAGGTAAGGGGGACAAGATCTTATCCTGTGTGCAGACTAGCCATGGTAGCCTAGGCTATAGCTTTTTGGCACAGTCTCATTCTACAGGTATCTTACATAATGTCACAACAAAATTGCTTGGCAGGCAAGCAGAGAGGACAAAGAAAAACCCTTCATGAATGAAAACTGGATCAGAGGGAATTCCAGGATTTGATTCAACTCTGAGTAATAACCCAAATAGATTATTTTGCATCTGCTAGCAAAAACAGTTGGCAAAATTCTGCTCCAGGACTTCATGTAAGAAGGTCTGGAAGATTATGCTTTTTTTTTCTTTGGAAATAAATGTCCTGTAAGCTTTTCCATCCTTACCACTAATTTTCAGGGTCATTCTGAAGAACTCCCCAAAACATCATTGTGGTAACTCCCTTCTAGCTCAGGCAACACTGGTTCTTCCATCTAATGGAAATTGCCAGACACAGTTACCACAAGCTTCCGCAAGGATTGGTTCAAGAAAGGGGGAGTTTGATATAACCCAGTCTCAAACAACTTCAACCGACTGCCTGGATGATTCAGTTCTAATAAGTTTTAGGCATCTTTTTCATGAGGTTGTGCAGAAGGTACTAGAAGAGACAAGAAATCATGCTGTTAGGAAATCTCGTGTTAATCAGTGTCAAATATTTTTCTAGTTAATGCCTAATCTACAACCATGGCCCAATCCTGGATTATTACCTCTGGCTCTCAAACTATCCTGTGGCCTGTTTATTCTCTTGGCAAGGTGTGTTTATCAGCCGCTTCAACATGTCTACCCCTGGATCCTCCACTTCATTTTAGATTTTGCGTAAGCTTTTCTACAAAGAGGTTTGTCTGCTGATATGCAAGGTCACCTGTTATTCAGATGACACTTAATTGGGATCTTTACTTTGGGCTGGAAAATTAATGTCTGTCTACTTCTGAATCAGCTACTCTCCCTGTTTTTGGTTCTTTTTTGAGGGGTGGTACAGACTGTCTGGTTTATTACGCTGACATCTGCAAGAGAATACGGGTTGCTACCATTTATAATTGGTTAACCCTTTTACTTTTGCAAGCATATAAGGTTATCTGTAGAAATCCCCCATATGTATGTCTGTACTACTTTCAGTGTGTAAGCTTGAATCTGGCCATCTATCTCTCTCATTTCTTTCAGAATTTGATTGACAAAACAAATAGATTCTATACACTCTGGTTATACTTTCATAACTCAGTTATTACCTTGTCAGAATAAAGTCATTTAAGAAAGCTATACAGCTATGGAATTAGTAGTATGGAACTGGAAAGAGCCAACCTATGAACTTGTGTTAATTAAGGCAATCCTGGTAAGGAGCAAATATATCTTTTTTTGCTACTCCCACCAGTGTAAACCATTTCCAGGCAGGATTAAGGCACATTTTAATAGTCTTGTTTTCTTTTTTATCATATTGGTAAGGGTTGGACTTGAAGCATTCTAGAGCAGCAGTCCCCAACCACCAGGCTCTGGATAGTTTGGTACCGGGCCACACAGAAGGAATAAAAAACTTTTTATGTTGGGCACCCAACTGTTCAGAAAAAAAAGTGTGTGTGTGTATGTATGTGTATGAGTGTGTTTATGTTTCTATCTGTGTGTATGAGTGAATGCGTGCATGAAAGCAGAATGTATGTGCGTATGAAAGCAGAAGAGACTGTGTATGTGTGTATGAGAGAGAGTGAACAGTGAGATCGATTGAGCCATTATTTTACACTCACAGCACTTTTGCTGATTAGCAAGTATAAAATAAAAAAAATTAAACCAAAACAGTGTGTGTGTGTGTGTGTGTGTGTGTGTGTGTGTGTGTGTGTGTGTGTGTGTGTGTGTGTGTGTGTGAGAGAGAGAGAGAGAGAGAGAGAGAGACAGTGAAGAGTGACAGCGAACCCTAGCAGCAGCATCAGGTAAGAGGTTTGTGTACCTCTCAGCTATACCTCTCAACCTCTCCGCACAAGAAATCTGGACAGAACCACCAGTAATGGGGGAAAATTACCAAAAATAAGAACATATTTTAAATACTGCTCTTATAAATTTAGAAAGCTGCTACAACAACAGGGTTTCCATTAGCATGTATTATCTGAGTGATATGAAGTCTGAAACTCAAATGCCTGTCATTATTCAATTACTTCAGTCCCCAGTCCTTTGCCAGAAAATACATTTTATGAGGTTGGGACCAAACATACCAGCCAAAAATCTGAACATTCTGGAAAAATCTGGACAACTGAAACGTATGCTATGTTGACTCTTATAGGTTCATAGGTTCATACTAGGCTATCTGCCCTGGGGCATTTATAAGCCTAGCCCGATTGTGTTTGGCTTACGCCACCTCTTGATTTGAGTATACTGTGCCCTTTTTAAAGTTTAGTTTACTGTGCCTCTGTCTAATAGTGACACGGAAGTAATCCCCGGGACAAACCTACGATTCCCCATCCACTCATCAAGACTCTTCTTGAAGAGAGTCAGTGAGGTGCTCTGCCTAACATGAATTGGAATTCTATTCCAGAGCGAAGGGAGCCTCTGGGTTATGAATCTGTCCCTCCAGCATGTTCTATTTATTTCTGTGCTGAGGTTCAAGTCCCTCGAGCACGTGGCTCTAAGGGATTTAGATTTACTGAGGTGGAGCATGTCCATTAATTCTGGGTTGGACATAGCTTTATTTGTCAGGCATAGATCGCCTCAAAGTAGGCGGTATGCAACTGAGTAGAGCTGGAGTTTTTTTAACCGAGCAGCATATGGCATCTGTTTGAGTCCCTTGATCCTCCTGGTGAGGTACTTTTGGGGTCTTTCTAATTGCTGCAGGTGTCGAGTAAGGTACATCCCAAAGGGGGCATTGTATTCTATGACGGGCCTGATGAGGGATGAATAAAGGGGCACGATTACCTCTCTTGATCTAGATGTGAATCTTTTCATGATGAGATGGGCTATGTAGAAGGTCTTTCAAACCACTTTGGCAGTGTGGTTGTCAAAGGAGAGATTGCTATCAACTTGGATCCCCAGATCCCTAATTACTTTCTCTGTACTTAATGGGTTACCACCTATGTGGTAATTTGTGGGCACATTGTTTTTGCCAAAGGGTATGACTATACACTTTTTGGCATTTAGCTTTAGACCATGGCTCTGGCACCAGTTATCCGTCTCTGCGAGACCTTTTTGAAGGATGATTGTGTCAGCTGGAGAGTCGATTATGGCGCCCAGTTTGCAGTTATCTGCGAACTTGGTGAGCCATAGTCCTCCCATGTTGGCCTGTACCTCAGAAAAGTAAATACCGAACAAGAGAGGTCCCAGGACAGAACATTGTGGGACACCACTTGTGACCGGTTTCGAGTCTGACATGGCTCCAGCAACTCTGACTCTGTGGGTTCTGTTTTTGAGCTAGTTTGCGACCCATCTTGTGACATAGGGGTTTATATTCAGGCTGGATAACTTATCTATGATGCCCGAGTGGGGTATTGTGTCAAATGCCTTTGCGAGGTCCAGATAGGCTGTGTGGACTACCTTCCCTTCATCTATGGCCTTGGTGACTGTTTCGAAGAAGTTGACCAGGTTCAAAAGGCAGGATCTGCCCTTGACGAAGCCAAATTGGGTAGGATCTAGTGTCTGTAGTTCCCCAATGTCTTTGTTTATGAGTTCCATGATGATCCTCTCCATAGCCTTGCATACTAGGCTAGTCAGGCTTATGGGGCGATAGTTTCCAGGGTCCGCAGAGGCGCCACCTTTGTGGAGTGGGACCACTGTTGCTGTACGCCATTCTTTGGGCACATATCCTGTAGTGAGGCTGAGATTGTACAGCAGTTTTACTTGAGGGATTAGTTCTTCTTGGAGTTCATGTAGGACGCAACCCGGGACGCCATCTGGTCCAATGGAAGCAGTGTTTTTTGCTTTGGAGGGGGCAGCCTTCACCTGAGCATCAGAGATGTTTGGGAGGCTGCACTCTGCCGGGATAGATACTTGCTCTTTTCGGGGGGGGGGGGGAGTTTGCACTGAACCTGTCTGCCAGGATATTGGCGATGTCTGTGGGTTTAGTGTATTTTTTGTCATTTAGAATCAACTCAGAACAAGTCTGGGAGTTGCATCCCAGGTTCCTAACATAACTGAAAAAAGCCTTATGATTGTCTTTAGTGTCCTGTGCAATTTTTCTCTCGAAGCTGGCCTTGGAGGATTTTATGAGGGATCGTAATTTTTTGCTAGTACTGATCAGAGATGCCATCCCTTTTAGGGATTTTGCTCTATCATGTAGTAGCTTCCTCCTTCTGTTGTACAGTTTATTTATGGCTGGGGTCCACCAGACTGGACGCCTGCCTTTGGATGATTGGGATAGCATGATCCATGCATTCCTGGAGATGTCCGTAGAATGCGTTTATATAGGATTCTGCAGTTTGGGCCGTAGTTTTCACTGGCCCTGGGGCCTTGAAGGATTCCACTTCAGTTTTGAGAAGTGTGAAGGTCGCTTTTGAGAAGTTTTTCACTGTGGTTTTCTGGGCTGGGGGTGGGGTCGGGATGTGGATATCCAGTGAAATTAATTTATGGTCTGATCTTACCAATGAGGGATATACTTCTGGTATGGAGCATAGAGTCCCCATGTTGGTAATGATCAGGTCTAGTATGTTTTCCCTTCTTGTGGGAGTGGTGACTAGTTGTTCCATAGCATTTGAGTTTATAAATTCAAGGAACCTTTGGGCTAAGGTGCTGGGGCTTGAGTAATGCTCCCAGTCTATGTTTGAGTAGTTGAAGTCGCCCAATATAATGGTGTTTGGAGAGATCTTAGTGTTCTCCAATGTTTTCAGGAAAGCCGAGTGGGATTCCTGACTTTGAGAGGGTGGTCTGTAGGATGCTATAAACTGAAATGCAGTCTTGCCCACTGTCAGTTGCACATAGATGGTCTCTGATACTTCGTGCACTGACACTAACCTGGAGGTATGGATATCCTTGATAAATATGGAAACTCCACCTCCTTTTGTGGTTCGGTCCAGGTTTTGGGGCCGAAAAGCATGATATGAGTTATAACCTGGTAGTGCTGGGGTGCTCTCTGGAGCCTTGAACCAGGTTTCTGTCACTGCACAGATATCGATGTTCTCCATACTGAGGAGAGCTTCGAGTGCATGCATCTTGAGGTTAAGACTTCTGGCGTTTAGCAGCATTACCCTTAGTTTCTTGTTCCTTGTGCTGTCTATGGAGGTGGGTTTGACTTTTGAGCCTTGCCTAACAAAGGCACTATGGGGGTGGCAAGAGCCTTTGACAATATCCGAAAGCCCAGAGGTGACAGGTGCAAGCCGTCCCTAGCGAAGCAACGTGGCTTGTCGAGCATGTCATCCCAGGCTGACAGACACTGGATCCCCTTTGAATGACACCAAAATTTTAGCCAATTGTTAAAATCGATCATTTTGTCTTTATACTGTGGCATCATTCTAGGTGAGGGTAAGATGCTGCTCAAGGTCAGGGTCAATCCGGCCTGGTCTACATGATCAGAGAGCTCCTCTATGTCTCTTTTCATGTAGTCGAGGGAGGTACGTCTCAGGTCATTCACGCCAGCATGTACAATGACTGAGTCATATTTGTATTTGCTTTGGAGTGACCTGAGTGCTTGCGTTATGTGGCGGATCCTAGCACCCGACAGGCAGCTCACTGTGACCTTCTCTTTATTCAGCCTGGTGAGCGGGACGTCAGTGTGTCTGACAATAGAGTCACCTATTACAAGGGTATCAGGTGTGTTATTCAGCCTTAAGGGCTGTGACTGCTTGGCACACTGACTTTGTGTGCTATGTGTTGTAAGTGTTTTGTTTTGAGGTAGGGTTTGCTTGGATGTCTGCTTTGGAGGTCTCTGTTGCTTAGGTAGATTTTTATTTAGAGCCTCCGAGTATGCTTTTGTGTTTTTATGTGTTTGCTTTGCTGTTGTGGTGGGACTATGTGATACTGGAATTGTGTTGTGTGAGGTTACCTTCTCCCCCTGACTGGTTACACCAGTTTTGAGATGAGAGAGCTCAGCCTCCAGTTCGGCTATATGGTTGCATCTCTCACATATATTTGAACCTGTTTGGAGGAGGAGAGGGTTGTCCGTGTACATGAGACAGTTGTAACATTGCCTCAAAATTCCCAGATTCACCAGCTGGACTGGAGAGGAAACCATTGACTGACCTTTGGACATGCTAGAGTAATATGGGGAACTGAATTAAAACGGACCAATAGGGGGCAAGGTAATCGTAGAGAGTATAAGAGTAAGTAGTGCTTATGGTTTATTAGTGCTAACTTGTAAGATTACTTATTTGGACCAGTGAGGGGCCTTAGAATGAGACTATGGTGTTTAATTTGAGAGATAGAGCAGTTCTAAGGGAAAAAGTGAAGAGCAGACTTTGTGGAGCCAGGAATAGTTTAAACCTAATTAGGCGGCGCTGCCCGATGTTGCGCTATGTGCAAAAATGCGCAAAACCGTGTAAAAGAGGGTTTTAAGAGAGGGAGATCAAGGAGTTTGGAATTAACCCAAAATGGTCAATAAAACTACAGTTTCAAGGCAGTAACCACTCCCACAGGGGCAGGCAGGCTGCTCAATGTTTATCACTGCCACTGATGAACACAGAGACTTCCCTTTAGCCCAAGCAAACAATGGCCTCCAAGAAACTTACAAACAGTTCAGAACAGCAAATCTGTAACTGAACTTTTTTAAATCTCAGAAAAGTGGGAAAAAAGCAAGATTTTTTGTTTTTGTTTTTTTTTTAAGGAAAGCAGAGGTTCACAAGTATCAACAAGTTAGAACAGTGCAGTAAATGACCCCACACTTGAGTGCTAGGCCAGAGACAGATAAAATGCAAGTTTTAAGAAAAAAAAAATGATTTTAAAAATAAATGCAGGTAGGAAATTCAGTAATCAGCTCTAGGTTGTGTTCTAAATACAGTTACCAACACAGAAATCAAGTTTAACAAGCCAGAAAATGCTCAAACGTAGGCGGCAATGCAGAAAAACTTAACAAATAATCTGAAGCAAAATACTTAAAATCTCAAAAGTGGCTCCTTTCTTCTCTCAGCGTTTTCCCCTCTTGGTGGGTGCTTCACCCACAGCCAACAAGTCCAAAAAGACGCCAAAACCACGAGGTAATCGGGTTTTAAGAGAGGGAGATCAAGGAGTTTGGAATTGACCCAAAATGGCCAATAAAACTACAGTTTCAAGGCAGTAACCACTCACACAGGGGCAGGCAGGCTGCTCAATGTTTATCACTGCCACTGATGATCACAGAGACTTCCCTTTAGCCCAAGCAAACAATGGCCTCCAAGAAACTTACAAACAGTTCAGAACAGCAAATCTGTAACTGAACTTTTTTAAATCTCAGAAAAGTGGGAAAAAAGCAAGATTTTTTTTGTTTTTTTAAGGAAAGCAGAGGTTCACAAGTATCAACAAGTTAGAACAGTGCAGTAAATGACCCCACACTTGAGTGCTAGGCCAGAGACAGATAAAATGCAAGTTTTAAGAAAAAAAACGATTTTAAAAATAAGTGCAGGTAGGAAATTCAGTAATCAGCTCTAGGTTGTGTTCTAAATACAGTTACCAACACAGAAATCAAGTTTAACAAGCCAGAAAATGCTCAAAAGTAGGCGGCAATGCAGAAAAACTTAACAAATAATCTGAAGCAAAATACTTAAAATCTCAAAAGTGGCTCCTTTCTTCTCTCAGCATTTTCTCCTCTTGGTGGGTGCTTCACCAACAGCAACTCTTAGCTCAATATATCTGGATAAACCTAAAATAAACATGGGACAAAGGCTCAAAATAGGAGCATATTTTACTTGATTATTAGGATTTGTGTTATCATACATTTTCTGAAACAGATATGTACATGAGAGTGACAGTAAAGAGGTTTGCATACCTCTGGACCTTTCAGCTGAAGAAATCTGGATTAAAAGAGGGAACAAAGGCTCAAAAATAGGAACTGATTTTACTTACTGCTCTTATAAAATTACAAACTTGCTTAAATAAAAGTGTTTGTGTTAGTATGAATTTTCTGAAGAAATTAATAGTCTGAAATTAAGATGTATGCCATTATTTAGTAACTTCAATCTCCAATGACTGTCAACAAACCAAACATTTTTGGAGTAAGGTACCAAAAAATAAAGTAAATACCTGGATATTTTGTAAGTGTTACATTTTGAATATAAAATGCTTCCTCCAACACCATTAATATATAATGCAGCAAGTTCGAAACATTAGGCGGAGGAACTATTTTAAATCAAAAATATATATAAAATAAAATAATGTAGTACTTAAAAAATAAATAAGTATAACAACAAATGTTAAGTTGTCTATCTCGCCTTCATTCTTGCTGGATGGGTTTGGAGCCGACCTCGGCTCCGACTCGGCCACTCTAAAAGCTCGAGAGTTGGTTCCACCGGCTCGAGGCCCCCCTTATATCCCACAATGCTAGGCGTGAATTACCTCAGATCTCGTTTGCCGCTACAGCGATCAAGGTGTTGTTTTTTCTACCGGCTTCAGGTCAGTTGTATTAGATCAGTTTTATAACTGTTTAAACCCCTTTTAGCTTAGCTTTTTCTTCCTTAACTATAGTGTAGTGGATTTTTATCCTTTCTACCCTTATCCAGCCCCTTTCCCACAAGAACTGATAAGTTAGGCCTTCGGGCCCTTCCATCCCTAATAGTGGTGTGTATGTGTTTTTTGTAGGGATTTATTTTATATATAAACTAACTAATTTCTTTAGCTTTTAGTTTAATTTACCCTTTCTAATAGTGTAATCGGTGTGTGTGTGTTCTGTGTGGTGATTACACTTCGGTTCCTTGAAAATGTCCAAGGATTCAAAGGTCTCAGGCTTCAAGAAGTGTGACTCGTGCTGTCAGAAAATGTCTCTGACAGACGGTCACACTTCTTGTGTCTACTGCCTGGGACCTTTACACCTGCAGGACTCTTGTGCTGTATGCCATGGCTTCAGCCCTAGAGTCCTGCAGGAAAGAAAGAACAAACTCATCCTAAGGGGTTTGCTCAAGCCTGAAGGTTCCCTAACTGCTTCCTCGGGAAAACCTTCCAAGGCTTCTAAGACCTCGACTCCAGTTTCTGAGTCGAGGCCTAAGGCTTCGAAGCCGACTGCTACATCGGCTCCGGCTGGAGCCGATGAGTCTTTGACTACAGCTTCTGTGGTTCCCTCGGCTCCGGCTGGAGCCGAGGTATTGGAAATTCCTGGGTCGGCTCCGATCAGACCGTCGGAGCCGACATCTAGAAAGAGGTCTAGGTCACCCTCCCTTGGCTCCGTCCATTCGGCTCCAGCGTCTCCCTTGCTGTCTGAACAGAGCCATAGGTCTCACTCCTCTAGGTCATCGAGGCTTTCGGATCATGACCTTCAGAGGGTAGTGAGTCGACTTCTAAAGTCCGAGGCACTGGCCCAAATGCTTCAGAGCCCGACTCATCAGTCGATGCTTCAACCTGTCCCTCTAAATATTCCTCCTCCGACTCCTTTGAGCTCGGAGCCGGGGCATCTCGGAACCGAGACTGTGGTAGCGTCGGAGCCGATACACTTGTCTTCGGTTCCGTCGTCGGCTCCGATTTCTTCCTTTGAAGAATCTCGGCACCGGACTTCCCTTGTCGGCTCCGAGGGGGTGAGTGGCATCGGACCCTTGTCCGACCCGCCTCCCTCGGTGCTTCGGCGCTGGTGAGTTCGGCTCCGACATCGCCTCGGAGCCATCTCGGTCGGTGCCGAGGGAGGTTCTCAGCTTCGGGCGGGACCTTTGGCTCTGCCTGACAGGGGTGCGTTCGAGGTCATGCGGAGTGTGTTGGAACCTGGTTCAACTCCACAGTCGGCTCCGTCCGCCCCTCCCTCTTGGTGCCTCAGGTTAAGTCTACTCTCTCCCTCATCCCTGACCGCAGAGAGCCAACTCTTCAAGAATCCCCTGTGGGATTTCATCCTCTTCGAGGCCTCTCCTGATTTGGCAGGGGAGCCCCTAGGAAGAGAAAGAGTAAGAGGACACACATAGCGTCACCTGAGTCTGTCATGTGTGACACAGATTTAGAGGATTCCGAGGGTTCTCCCGTTCCCCTTCTGAAGATGTCTCCTTTGCAGACATTCTAGAGATCCTCAAGCAGAGGGAAATTGGCCAGCCCTTAACCCTTCGGAGGATGAATCTGTGTATCTTGAGGCGTGCTCTCGCCCTTCCGCCTCCTGCCTCTCCCCCCCCTTTCACCCCCTCATGCAGGTCGTAGCAAAGAACCCCTGGACGGCTCCTGTCTCAGTGGACCCTACCCCAGGAGACCTTCTAAATTTATAACAGCACCCACTGATAAACAATTTCTGACCAAAGGAGTTACTGTGGATGCTATGGTGGTAGCTGCTGCCACCAAGAAGGAACTAGCTGATCCTTCAGTGCCTGTCCATCCCCCTAACAAGGAATCTAGGTCTATGGACAGGTACGGGAAGCGGATGTTTTCATCAGCGACCTTTGCAATGCGTTCGCTGAACTACTTATGCCATTTCACTCGTCTCCAGAGAGACTTGATCAAGGAAGCGAGTGAGATGTTGAAGGATCCTACAGCTGCAGGTTTTCAGGACAAGATGAATGCCTCGCTGACGACCCTGAATTCTATAGCTAACTCCTCCATGTGCCTCCTTTCATATGCGGCTGATGGAGCGAGTAGAGCCACAGGGACAGGTGTAGCCTTACGCCGGCATGCCTGGATGCGACTATGCAATTTTGCGGACCCCTTTAAAACGTCTTTCACTAATTCCCCGTTTGATGGATCATCTCTCTTTGGTCCTCAAGTGAAAGAAACCTTGACTAGGTGCGAGACGGATGGCAAAACTTTGTCTGCCGTCGGAGTCCGTTTTTCTACTCCTTCTAGACCTTACCCCAAAGGCCAGAAAAGTGGAAAAATGTGGTTCCGTAAACAATCTCAAGGGAATTTGCCTGACGCACAGAGTCGGTTCCCCTCCAGAGGCAGAGGAGGGAACAATAATGGTAGACGTCGCCCCAGAGGCAGAGGGGCAGAACCAGGGCAATCGAGAAACCTTTTCCGATAAGCCTTTTCAGCATCCCTGAGGTGTTGCCCGACTGTCCACCTTCGGAGGCAGTCGGGGAAGATTGTCACTGTACCCAGAAGCCTGGCTATCCCTAACTCAAGACAAGTGGGTACAGTCCATCATTTCCGAAGGCTATTCCATTCCCTTCGTTCGCATTCCAAACCAATCAAAAAAATCCCTGCCAGATGTTCCACCCGCTCAAAGGGATCTTGCAGCTTTTCTGACAACGGACGCCTCCCTGATCGGGTGGGGGGGGCATTATCAGGGCAGAACTGTCCAGGGCATATGGCAACCAGACGAATGCCACTTGCATATAAATGTTCTAGAGATGAAAGCAGTGCTTTTAGCGTTGCAAGCCCTTCAAGACTCTCTTCCCCTGGGAACGATAGCAATCCAGACGGACAATATGTCTGTAGTGTGGTATATCAACAAACAAGGCGGAACCAGGTCCTATCCCCTATGTCGAGAAGCACTCAGACTGTGGCAATGGGCGATTTCTTCTCAGCGTTTTCTGATAGCAACGCACATCCCTGGGAAGTCCAATCAAATCGCGGACAAGTTGAGCAGAGCTATCCTCATGCCTCACGAGTGGTCTCTGAAAGATTCTCTTGCGAGAAAAATTTTTCTCAAGTGGGGTCAGCCTTGCTGCGACCTTTTTGCTACTCCCCAAAACAGCAGGTGCAGAGATTATTTCACCCTATTCCCGTTACCAGGCCAGCCCAGCAGAGACGCTCTAGTCCAAGTTTGGCCCCGGGGACTTCTGTATGCATTTCCTCCCTTCCCACTAATCTCTCAAGTGATACAGAAAGCTATCGCTCAGAAGGCCTCATTGATCCTCATTGCTCCTTACTGGCCTCGACAGGTTTGGTTCCCCTTTCTACATCAATTTCTGTTGGAGCAACCTTGGCATCTGGACCTAGTTCCAGATCTTTTGATCCATCAGTCGGGTCAGTTACATCGCTCCCTCTCCTCTCTGAACCTCACTGCTTGGTTCCTCCAGTTCCTACCCTAGCCAGGCTTCCTCAAATATCTCACACTGTTCGAGATATTTTAATAGCTTCACATAAATCTTCCACTGAAAATTTATCTTAGTAAGTGGAAACGTTTTGCCTATTGGGCTCAAGGAAAGGATTTAGATCCTTTCACTGCTCCCATCCATATGGTTCTTGATTTTCTAGCTGAACTCTTTCATGCAGGTTCATCTACTTCTACTCTCAAAGTTCAATTGGCAGCTATATCTAACTTTCATGTAGGCATTTCAGAGTCTGCCATCATGTCCCACAAGCTTTGCAAAGCCTTTTGAAGGAGTTTTTCTTCTCAGACCTCCTATAAGAAATCCTCCTCCTCCTTGGGACCTTAATTTAGTGCTCAGCTCTTTGATTCTTCCCCCTTTCGAACCTGCAGCTTCCTGTTCATTAAAATTGCTATCATGGAAAACTCTCTTTCTGGTAGCTATTACTTCAGCTAGAAGAGTTTCAGAACTTCATGCACTCAGCTGTCGACCTCCTTATCTGTTGTACCATAAGGACAGGGTATCATACGAACCAACCCGTCCTTTTTACCTAAAATAGCCTCGTCTAACCTAAATCAAAGCATTGACCTCCTGTGTTTTTCCAGAATATTCTAATAGGTCTGAACAAAAATTGCATTGGCTAGATGTTCATCGTCAGTTAAGGTACTATTTGGATAGAACCAAACAATTCAGAAAATCTGACCAGCTGTTTGTCTCTTATGCAGAAGGCAGAAAGGGACTTTCTGTTTCCAAGGTATCACTATCTAGATGGCTAACATCTCTAATTTCCATTGCTTATGAAATTAGACACCAAAAGCTGCCTAACAAACCTAAAGCCCATTCCACCAGAGCTTTGGCTACTTCTATAGCCTTCCAAAACAGACTGCCTATTGACACCATTTGTGCAGCGGCTACTTGGGCTACGCCTCACACTTTCATTTCACATTATAAGTTGGATTTAGCTTCTAGGCATAGAGCTAACTTTGGTTCCACTGTTCTCAAGAGTCTGTTCCGTTAGGCCACCCGGGACAAGGTGCTAGGGACGCGGTCCCATCCAGCAAGAATGAAGGCGCGATAGACAACTTAACATATAGAAGTTATGTTCTTACCATAACGTTCCATGTTAGTTGTCTTCTTCTCGCCTTCTTTCTTGTGTCCCACCCTCCTTCCCCCTATTATAGGAGGTTTGTGGATGATATTGTTCTCTTTTGGAATGGGACCTTAGAATCCCTGCAGGACTTTGTGGCATACATGGGGAACACTACCTCTTTTTTGAGTTTTACTTATGAGGTTTCCTTGATAAGCATTAACTATCTCGATGTCACTATAGTAAAAAGCGGTGAGAATATTTTTCTTACCTCTTTATATAGAAAGCCCTGTTGGAAAAATGGGATCTTACACTATGAAAGCATGCACCCTAGACACATCTTCCCCAACGTGGTTAATAATCAGATGGATAGGGTTGCTAAGCTCTGTAATACGGATAGTGAGAGAGAACGTCTCTTAGATTTCCAGGGACAATGCTTTATGAACAGAGGCTATCCCATCCGCTTAGCTATGAACTATGGAGGCAATTATTTGAATGTTCCTGATATTAGTCCCAGGAAGAGATATAAATATCACCGCCCAATTAGATCGCAGAAGGGCAAGGTGCAGTATGACATTAAGTATACTAATGATGTTAAGTATATTAAAGAGATATTGGCCAGGAACTGGAAATTATTAAGTATGAACAAGGAGTTATTGAATATAGTAGGCAAATGTCCAACATTTAGATACAATAACTGTCTTAACCTTAAAAGGATGTTGTGCAATGAAAAGATTTCATGCATACCGATAGATGTGAGAACCAACTATAGACTAGGAACATTTCCTTGTAAGAAATGCTGCGTATGCAGATTTATCACCAAAAAACAGCAATATGAGGATAGGAAACTGGGAGTGGTTTTTACCCCCAATTTTTATGCAACGTGTGACACCACTAATGTAATTTATTTAGCCACTTGTAATAGTTGCGAGGCATATTATGTGGGCCTTACTACACGTAGATTTAAAGATCGTGTGTATAACCACATTTATGATATACGCAAAAAGAATGATAATAATGTATTGGCTCGGCACTGTCAGGGGTTTCTGACCCATGAATTTAGTTTTAGGGTGCTTCAGATCTTGCACCCTAATAAACGTGAAGGTGACACATTGGGAACTCTCGAATTGTATGAACTAAGATGGATTTTGACACTTAGGGCACACTTAGAACCTGGTCTTAATACATCAGTTAGCATAAGACCAGCCCTCTTATAAAATTATACTATTTTTATGGTTAGAATTGTGACTAATGATAGTAATTTTCATGTGGTTACTTCAAGACATATCCACTATGACTCATTGTTTATGAATGTGTTATTTTAGAATAAGTAAGGACATTTTATATGGCAGAGATGTCATGATTTTTATTTTAGATATTTTGTTTTCACACATACCTTTTTTCCTTTTTCTTTCTTTCCCTACCACGTTCTTGTTGTTGTCCTCTCCTTCTCTTATTTCCTTTACAGTTTCTTCTTTATCCTTTTCTCTTCCCTTCCTTCCCGTTTCCTTCCTTTTCCTTTTTTCTCCCTTTTTTTCGCTCACTTTCCCCACCCCCCCCCCCTTTTTAGATCTTTCTCAGCAGCACTCTCAGTAAACTGTGCGGAGAGATGTTATCTATTGTAAGTAAGAATGCCATATGATTTAATTATATATCAGGGTTTTTAGTTCTTTATTTAATAGAATTTTATCTAACAGTTTAAAAAAATTTTTTTGATTAGATTTGATTCTTGGTTTATGTTTATCTCCATGTATTATGTTTATACCATATACAAACTTGTGCCTGATGTCAAGCCAGTATAGCGTTGCTATTAGTAACAAGAGTATACATACTTTTAATTTGCATAATTAATTGAGTTTTTGCCGCCGATTTGGCTCGTTAAGCAGGGAGTGTTATGTATATATACTGATGCATTTTTAAAATTGTTATAACCTGAAGAAGCGCACTTGTTAGTGCGTGAAAGCGCTTGTTTTTATCAAATAAAACAGTTTTCATTATCATCGTGGTGGTTCCGGTAATTTGTTGGAAAACTACTTCTATAGCCTTCCAAAACAGACTGCCTATTGACACCATTTGTGCAGCGGCTACTTGGGCTACGCCTCACACTTTCATTTCACATTATAAGTTGGATTTAGCTTCTAGGCATAGAGCTAACTTTGGTTCCACTGTTCTCAAGAGTCTGTTCCGTTAGGCCACCCGGGACAAGGTGCTAGGGACGCGGTCCCATCCAGCAAGAATGAAGGCGAGATAGACAACTTAACATATAGAAGTTATGTTCTTACCATAACGTTCCATGTTAGTTGTCTTCTTCTCGCCTTCTTTCTTGCGTCCCACCCTCCTTCCCCCTGGCCTGGACAGACCTAGAGGAGTTTGATTGTGACCTCTCTTTCTACCACCTCTTTGCTATAGGTATATGCTCTGCTGTGCATATTTTCCTAGATCAGGCTTAGGTCACCTTTTTCTCTTTCCCTTTGTTTATAGAGCTGGGCTCTTTTTCCAGTTTTTTCTGGTTGTATTATTAGCTGGGCCTAGCTCACAAACGAGATCTGAGGTAATTCACGCCTAGCATTGTGGGATATAAGGGGGGCCTCGAGCCGGTGGAACCAACTCTCGAGCTTTTAGAGTGGCCGAGTCGGAGCCGAGGTCGGATCTGAACCCATCCAGCAAGAAAGAAGGCGAGAAGAAGACAACTAACATGGAACGTTATGGTAAGAACATAACTTCTATTTTTACAGAGAGCCATTCTCTAATGTCCTCCAAGGTTTGTGCTAATGTGTAATTAATGCCCTTCCAGGGGTGTGGGCAGGCATTAATTACACATTAACACATACTCTGTCTGGCATTTTACTTGCTTATTATGTGCGTGCAATGGCTGGTCTGTGGGAAATGCATCTATATTAGATGATCAAACTTTTAAAAGTTCGAACATCATATTTTCAACACCATATAATCGAACTTTTAAAAGTTCAAAAATCTAATAAAAAAAATAAACCACAGAAAAAAACTACCTGAATGTTTTAAGCAGAGGGGCAAGCCCCCCGGCACCCCTCACACCCCCCCGCTCTTTAAGAATACCAATTTTGAGATCGCACTACAGTGCAGGAAAGGAAAATCTTCCAGTTCTGCACTGTACGGAGATCTCTGTCGCACTTTTAAAAGTTCAATCTTATGGTGTCCGACCATATGACGAATTTTGAGATCGCACTACAGTGCAGGAAAGGAAAATCTTCCAGTTCTGCACTGTACGGAGATCTCTGTCGCACTTTTAAAAGTTCAATCATATGGTGTCCGACCATATGACGTTCAAACTTTTAAAAGTTAGATCACGTAACATAGGCCCGAAAATTGTGTTACATGAAACCAGTCCACGGTTGGAGACCACTGTTCTAGAGGCAAAAATATGGTCCTGTATACATGCATTTGTAAAATATTACATAATGGATTTCTTTTCCAGGTCCAGGACAGACTTCGCTAGAACCATTCTCCAGCAGTGCCTAGATCCTTACCCTTCCTTCTCCCAGGTTAGATCAGATTTGGTATCAATCCAAAGAGCTAAAGGGTACTGCAGCAGGGAGAATGCTAAATATTGTACATTTGTGTAAACTCCACTTACCAGTAGATGTTCGAATTCCTCAGTGCTGCAGTAACCACACCCACACTCTACCCCCCCCCCATGTATATAGTTAGTTGTTGGGATAAAAAGTTATATACTTATATCTTTAGGGGGATTCATTATAAGTAATCTTTCTCCTTTGGTTTGGGCAAGAAAATCCTTAAGTTGTCAACACTATGACTGCAGATTTCCTTCCATGGGACTAGCCAATCAAAAGTCAGAATGTAGATGTGGGAAGGAGACAGAGCTTTTTGAAGACTGGTCAATTGTATCGTGGGTAGGATACTATCCAAACAGCCAAATGTTACTAGAGCAGAGAGGAATTTGAACATCTAAAGTTATATTAAGTGCACCTTACACAACAATACTTTCTTCAACAGCTGTGTGAATTGCTTAATCTAGCCTTCTCTATTCTGTTAAAATTTATCTTTCAGCCATTTCTGCCTGTCTGCCCTTAGATCCCCCTTTCATCCTTATCTTAAGTAAAACAATTTTTTAAAGTACTACTTAACATTTGTCCACCTAGGAATCAAGTGAGTCTGTCATGGGAGCTTAATTTTGTACTGGAGAAATTTCTTTCACCTTCTGAACAACCTCATTAGGATGATTTAAAGTTCATATCATGGACAACAGTGTTACTTAATGCTCTAACAACGCTTAGGGGTGTTTCTAAGTTGCAAGTTCTTGTGGTAGTTCAACCTTATCTTGTGTTTCATAAGGACTGGATCATTCTTCTTGCCAAAGGAAGTATGAATTCACCTTAAATCAATCTGTTCATTTCCTTAACCAAAATAAAATAAAATATGGCAGAGATAATCCTACATACTTTTGATATCCGCAGGCAGTTTGGAAACTACATTGGTATGACAATGGCCTATGGAACCTCCAATCAGCTTTTCATTTCCTGAGGAAGAAAGAAAAAGGAACAACCAGTGTCAAAGCAGACTATTTCCATATAGTTATCCTATGCAAACCAGTTTTGTTATTCACATCATGAAAAGACCCTTCATTTCATGGTGAAGGTTAACTCTACAAGATCTTTGGCAACTTCTAAAGGTTTTTAGAAAGAGGATGATTCTAGTAGAGGAATTCCTTCTTCATGAAGGGCAAGTGAGGAATTAGAAGTAGAGGGAATGGCAAGTGCCTAGATTAACCTAAAGTACCACTGAATCTTCCTCATGTGGAGTGCAGCAAAAGGGATTATTAATATGGATGAAGCCATGTACCCCAGGGCTCTCAACACCTCTCTCCCAGAGCTCAATTCTAATGGAAGGAGCAACTAAAAAAAAAAAGAAATAAAAAAAAGAAGTTATGTACTCACCATAACGTTCCATGTGAGTTGTTCATCTCGCCTTCATTCTTATAGATGGGTTCAGAGCCGATCCTGGTCTCCGAGTTGGCCAACTACAAAGCTCAAGGTCTTCAGACAGCTCGAGGCCAAGTCCCTATCCCATGATGCACCTTGAGTTATCTCAGATCTTGTTTGCTGCCTTTAATAATACCGTATGCCATTCTGTCACTTTTTTAGGTAAAAACCATAGGAAGACAAAGCAGCCATGATAAAACTAGAATATCGGTCCTCGAAAAAACCTGGAGGGGATAGAAGGGTGGGAAGTAAGAATGAAGGCGAGATGAACAACTCACATGGAACATTATGGTGAGTACATAACTTCTTTATGTGAAGTTGTTCTATCTTGACGTTCATTCTTACAGATGGGTAGCGTCCCAAGCACTATCTTTCTGGGTGGCTCACGGGAGTATATTTCTCAGGACAGTATAACCAAAGGAGGCCCTGTCCCTGGAGGCCCTATCGACTTTGTAATGAGTGATAAAGGTATGAGGCTTTGACCAAGTGGCTGCTGCACAAATATTGTCTATTGGACGTGTGAAGACTGGTAGAGATGGGTGAAGGCCGCCAGCCTAGTCAAATAGAATTTGGTACATAATTCTATCATTTGTAAATACTGTGAAGTGTTTAACTTAAAACAATGTGGCAACATTGCTCTCTGCTGTAAAAAAAGCTAATTCAAGCATTTCTTGTTGGTCCTTTGAAATTAAAATTATTTCATAACTGCCTTTGATGTTCACAAGTCGGCTCCAGTCCAGCTAGATGAAGGCTTCCTGCCTATTGTTTTAAGGCTAAAGTTAATGACCAGAATTTACATGTGGAATGTCCTTTATTGCTCTAAGTGTAAACAAATGTAAATGCAGTTTCTGTCAGCCTGGGAACACCAGGAAAGTGTAAAAGATGATGTAATGTTTAGCAGAACTGCAGTTTCATTTTAAACAGTGAGAACCAGAGATTATTAAGCATTTTTGCCTTGAACATCCAACTCAGCACTGCCTTATGCTCTCTTTATGTAAGTAGCATGTTAGAACTGTGTTTTCTCCTAGAAGTAGCTAGGAATTAGAAAGTTTAGACTAAGTGTTTTTGTGTGATGTCAGAACTGTACTACTGATTTATTTTAAGTATTTCTGTGTGATCTCTGAACTCTCTTGATTATCACTGACTGTGTAGTAGAAAGTATTGTCTTGTGGTTTTAATTATTTATTATTAAATATTTTAAAACCTTTTAACTGTGGCTGGTTTGTGTAGAGATAAGTTAAGCTCTAGAGTACATTGCATATTTATAGAGTTTACTGTCCAAGACACTCCAAATAAGCTTTGACTGTTTAGTCACATCTACCAATTGGATAATAATATTGCACAGTAATAATTGGACACCCTTTTAAGGGCCTTTGAGTAGCTGATAAATATTAGCTGGGTGGTGGCAAGTGGTACTACTGTATAGTCTGGGTAAAAGGGGCACAGCTGGAGAAACCTGTGCCATCCTTCCCCAGAAGTGTCTGTGTGGTTGTGTAAACTCTTATCTCAAGGTGTGTGTGTGTCAGCTACTTGGGCAGGGACACGAAGCACTGGTTGGACAGAGAGGGTGCTGGAGATTTTAGCTTGCCCAGCTAGGCTGATATCTGGACCCTATAGCTGTGCCAGTAGGGAGTCTTATTGGGGACCTGGGGAGCAAGGGAGGTCCCAGCCCCAGACGGACTGTGATCTTTGTGTGCTCTTAAGGGAAATTGCACTTTACTGTGTGTATTTGTTATCCTTTCCTCATATATGAGACACCCTCTCTAGTGTTAGTGGTGAGGATTGAGGCTCCTTGATTGCTGGGTCAGGGCACGGGTGTCACAGGTAGCCTAGCTGAAAATGCAGAAAATGTGGACACAGCTCTGTTATAATGAGCTTTAATTTTGTGTTGTAGAGGTAAATTGGCAGCTGAGTAAGTGAAAGTGATGCAATCAGATAACCATTTTGATAGGGTTGTTTTTGCCACAGGCATACCTTTTTTAGAATCCGAAAAGGAAATGCACTCACTTGAGGCACTCCTTAAAATGGAGAACATCGATGTCTGTGCAGTGACTGAGACCTGGTTCAAGGCTCCAGAGAGCACCCCTGCATTACCAGGCTATAACTCATACCACACTTTTTGGCCATCTAACCTGGACCAGAACACCAAAGGTAGAGGTGTGTCCATATTCATTAAGGATATCCACACCTCCAGGCTAGTTGCTCAGCATAATGCAGCCGAGGTTATCCAAGTGCAACTAACTCTGGGCAAAACTGCAATCCAAATTGTAGCTTGCTACAGATCCCCCACCATGCCCCAGGATTCCCACTCCTCTTTTCTTGATATACTGGAAAATATTAGGGTTCAACCAAACACCCTAATATTGGGCAATTTCAACTACCCCACCATTAACTGGGAAAACTACTCATGCTCAATGCTTTCTGGAATTCATAAATTCCAAAGCTCTGGATCAACTTATCCACATCCCCACCAAGGGCAACAATATCCTAGACCTAGTCATTACCAACATGAGTGACCTGTATTCCTCACCTGAAGTCAGCTCCTTTTTGGTCAGATCTGACCATAAGCTAATCACCCTAGATGTCCACATCCCGCCTCCACCCCCATTAAGGAAACCATGGTAAAAAATTTCTCTAAAGCCAATTTCATGCTTCTTAAGACAGAAGTGGCGAACTTCATGACACCCATGCAGATGGACAATACAGTTACGACTGCTGAATCCTACACAAATGCACTCTGTAAGCACTTACATGAGTGCATGGATCATGCTATCCCAAACAGAACCAAGGCACTATCCTCCAAAAAAATCAAGCCAATCTGGCGGTCCCCTGCCATAAACAAACTCTACAATAGAAGGAAGAAATTATTGCAAAAGAGAATAAAATCCCATGAGTGAAGGAGCTCCTTGGTCAGCCTCAGTAAGAAGCTGAAATCCCTTATAAGATCATCCAAAGCTAGCTATGGAAACAAGATTGTCACTGATTCTAAGGACAGCCACAAAGCATTCTATAGCTATGTCAAGAATGTCAGTGGCAACACCCAGATCAGCTGTGAGTTACAGCACAATGGCACAAAAATTACAGAACCAACTGATATTGCCAACATCCTGGCAGATAGGTTCAGTGCTAACTTTACCCCCCTCTCACCCCCTAAAGGGCCCATATCTATACAGGAAGAATGCAGAGTCCCTGTAATCATAACTTCACAGGTAAAAGCAGCACTCTCTAAAGCCAAAAACACAGCATCCATGGGACCGGACAACATCCCAGGTTGCATTTTACACGAACTTCAGCACTAACTGGCTCCCCACCTAAGCACCATGTTCAATCATAGCCTTACGTCAGGCTTTGTACCCACTAAGTGGTGCACAGCAACAGTTATCCCACTCCACAAAGGGGGAGCTACCACTGATCCTGGGAACTATCGCCCTATTAGCCTGATGAGCCTTGTCTGCAAGGCTATGGAACATATCATCATGGAATTCATAACCAAAGACATTGGTAACCTCCAAACTCTGGACCCCACCCAGTCCGGGTTTGTGAAAGGCAGATCTTGCCTCCTGAACCTGGTTGACTTCTTTGAGGCAGTCACTAAAGCCGTAGACGAGGGTAAGGTGGTTTACACAGCCTATCTTGACCTCGCCAAGGCTTTCGACACCATCCCCCATTCTGGAATTATAGCTAAACTCACTAAACTAGGTATAAATCCCTATGTCACAAGATGGGTTGCCAACAGGCTCACTGACAGAACCCACACTGTAAAAGTTGCAGACTCCAAATCTGACTTCAAACCAGTGACAAGTGGAGTACCACACGGTTCAGTCCTGGGACCTCTCCTGTTTGGTATCTACTTTTCTGAAGTACAGGCTAACACAGAAGGTCTCTGGCTAACGAAGTTTGCAGATGACTGCAAACAAGGAGCTATAGTCGAGTCCCCAAATGATGTGGACATCCTACAGAAGGGCCTCACTGAGACAGATGCCTGGTGTCAGAGCCATGGCTTCAAGCTCAATGCCAAAAAGTGCATTGTTATACCCTTTGTTAAAAGCTCTGTAAACATGAACTACCACATAGGCAGCAGTCTTCTTAACACCAAATGTGTGATAAGAGACCTTGGGACCCATGTGGACAGTAGTCTCTCCTTTGATAATCACATTGCCACAGTAGTCAGGAAATCCTTCTACATGGTACACCTCATCACGAAAGGGTTCTCATCCAGGAAAAAAGAGGCCATTGTTCCCCTCTACTCGACACTCATTAGACCCATTATAGAGTACAGCGCCCCTTTTGGAATGTACCTCACAAGACTTCTGCAGCAGCTGGAAAGGCCACAGAAGTACCTCACAAAGAGAATTACTGGCTTCAAACAGATGCCCTACACTGATCATCTCAAAAATCTCCAGCTTTACTCTGTAGCATATCGCCTATTCTGATGTGATCTCTGCCTAACATATAACGCTATGTCAAACCCAGAGCTGCTGGACATGCTACACCTAAAGTAATCCTAATCCCTCTGAGCTACACGCTCTAGGGACCTAAACCTTGTAACCACAATAAACACGACTTGCTGGAGGGATAGATTCCTGTCCCAGAGACTTCCCATACTCTGGAACAAGCTACACATCTATGTCAAGCAAAGTTCCTCATTAACACTCTTCAAGAAAAATCTTGATGAGTGGATGGGAAATAGGAAATACACCCCGTGGATCACTTCTGTGGCTCTGCTCTACAGGGGCATAGGAAATTAATTTTCTTAGGTTGGCATAAGCCAGGGAATTTTGTTGGCTAGGCTTACTTAGGCCCTTGGGCTGCTAGCCTAGTACCTACCTATGAACATATGAAAAAAAGTTGTTCGGATCGTCTGAATTCTTTGGTTCTATCTAGCTAAAATCTAAGCTGTCTGTGAACATCAAGTTTATGCAGCATATACTCCAAATTGTTGGTGTGTTTAGGGAAAAACACTGGTAAATCTATAATTTGATTAAGGTTAGCTTCAGTACAAACTTTAGGTAAGAATGAAGGATTTGTTCACAGTGAAACTCTGTCAGCATGAAAAACCAAATACGGAGGTTTTATGGACAAGGCTTGTAGTTCTGACACTCTTCGAGCAGACATGATGGCTACTAAAAGGATAGTCTTCCTAGACAAAAATTTCAAATTGCATGAAGAAGCTGGCTGAAAAGGTTGGAGAATAATGCGTGAGAGCATAAAATTTAGGTTCCAGGGGGTATAAGGGGATTTAACTGGTGGTCTAAGGTGGAAAGTCCCTTTGAGAAAGGCTTTGGATAGCTTGTGTGACATTATGTTAAATCCTTCAGTACCAAGATGAAAATTAGGGATGGCGGCAAGCTGTACACGAATTGTAGCTGCCGCTGCTCCTTTGCTGAAAAGCATAGTCAAAAATTCTAATATAGAGGAAATAGAGGCTTGGTAAGGGTTAATATTATTCTGAGAAGCCCATATGGAAAATCTCTTCCATTTGCTAAGGTACAACTTCCTAGTAGAGGATTTATGAGAAAATATTAAGATATGTTGTGTTTCCTTTGAGAGGTTATGGAACCTGGCTATGTTGGGAATTGGAGCAGCCAATCTGTAATACTTTGGGTATCAGGGGAATTAGTGGGAATGCATAAAGGAGACCCGGAGGCCAATTGTGTACGAGTGCGTCCCTTGGGGAATCTCCCGGAGGGGGAATCAGGGCAAAGCAGCTTCTGCATTTTGTGTTCATGGGGGATGCAAAAAGATCGCAGCAAGGCTGGCCCCATTTGTGGAATATTCTTTCCGTTATTTCTTTTTTGAGGGACCACTTGTGAGGCAACAAAATTGCCCTGCTCAGTTTGTCTGCAATCATGTTGGATTTCTCCAGGATGTGCATTGCTATCAGAAAGCGCAGTGTGGATGTAGTCTAGTGCCATACTCTAAGGACCTCTCGACAAAGGGGATAGGGCCTAGTTCCTCCTTGTTTGTTTAAGTACCAGACCATCGATATGTTGTCTGCCTGAATCGCAGTTGTCCCCAGAGGGAGAGAGTCCTGAAAGTACTGCATCGCCAAGAGTACCGCTGTCATCTCCAGGACACTGATATGCAGATGTGTCTCTTGTTCGGTCCATGTGCCTTGGGCTGTTCTTCCCTGAAAAATCCCCCCCACCCACCCAATCAGGGAAGCATCCGTGGTCACCGTGGCCGATGGTGAGGGTAGAATAATAGGACAATCTATCGTTACTTGGAGAGAGGTCAACCACCACCAAAGATCCTTTTTGCATGTGTTTGTTAGGATAATGAGATGTGACATTGGGAGCTCTTGAAAAGACCATTGTGTGAACAAAAGCCATTGTAGAATCTGCATGTGCATATGACCCAACGGAATCACTATTATTGCAGCTGCCATCATCCCCAACAACTTTAGCACTTCTGAGGCTGGCACCTTGTCTCTGGATATGACATTCTGAATTTGCTGGCGAAGTACTGATATCCTTTCTGATGGAAGTTTTAAAGTGGTGGTGGTGGTGTCCAATTCTGCTCCGATAAAAACAATATGTTGTGATGGTGACAAGGCAGATTTTTCTGAGTTTATGGTAATACCCAGTTGATTGCAAAGAGTAAGTGTGGTGTCTTTGGCTTGTATTAGCTGATGCCTGGTGTTGGCGGTGAGGAGCCAATCATCTAAGTACGGAATCACCTGGAATCCCAAATGCCTCAGGTGAGCCGTGACCACTGCCATACATTTGGTGAACACTCTTGGGGCTGTAGTGAGACCAAAGGGCAGTGCTGGAAACTGGTAATGATTGGCTCCCAGCCAGAAGCGCAGATGATCCCCGGATGGTCTGGCCATTTTTATGTGGTAGTACACATCCTGGAGATCTGATGAGCACATCCAATTGTCTTTGTCTAAGAAGGGAAGTATCGACTGTAGCATGACCACCTGGAACTTCTCCTTCTTGACAGATCTGTTTAGTCTGCTGAGGTCCAAAATAGGTCTCCAGCCCCCTGTCTTTTTAGAAGAAAAGAATCTTGAGTAAGTTCCAGATCATTTCTCGTCTGCTGGGACTGTTTGGATGACTCTTTTTCTTAGCAACGTTTGGACCTCTACTGTTGCTTGTTGCCTTTAACTGGGTGGAACATCCGGGATTTTTGTTATTAATGGGGGGAGTGGCGAAGGGAATAAAATATCGTCTGGAAACTATGCTTTGTACCTAGTTGTCGTTTGTTATTTTTAGCCAGGCGTCTGGATACAAAGATAAGCGACCCCCGACTGCCTCCAGAGAAGGACAATTGGGCCTCCTTTCAGGAGCACTGGTAGGGCTTCCCAAAGAACTGGCCTCTGTCACCCTGGTTTTGCAGACCCCCTCTGCCGCGAGGGCTGGCGTCTTCCATTATTGCCCCCACCTCTGCCCCTGGAGGGGAGGTTCACCACTTATGTCCAGACAGGCTGTTTGGGCTTTTCGAAACCACATCTTTCCTCCCTTTTGACCCTTGGGGTAGGGTCTAGTAGGGGTGGAAAAATGGACTCTGACAGCAGACAGAATCTTTCCTTTCTGTTCACAACTGGTCAAAGTTTTCTTAACTTTGGGCCTGAAAAGAGATGAGCCATCAAAAGGGCTGTGACAGAAGATGACTTAAAGGGCTCTGCAAAGGAACATAAGTGCATCCAGGAGTGTCTCCTGAGAGCAATTCCTGTACCTGCTGCCCTACTTGTTCCATCAGCTGCATATGAGATCAGACACATAGACGAGTTCACTATGGAATTAAGGGTAACAAGCTGGGACGCAAGCTTATCTGAAGCTCCCTCAGCTACCGTACCCTGTAGAGTATCTCCAAGCTCTTTTAGGAGGTCTCTTTGCAGTCTTGTGAAATGTGTAAGGTAGTTCAGTGAATGCATAGCAAAAGTTGCTGAACTGTACATGCGCTTCCTGTACCTATCCGTGATCCTAGAGTCTCTGTTAGGAGAATAGATAGAGGAACAAGTTTCTGACATCTCCTTTTTGGTGGCTGCCGCCACCACTATGGCATCAACAGGCACTGCCTTAGTGAGAAAGGTCTTATCATGAGGGGCAGAAATAAATTTATTGGGCCTCCTAGGAATAGGCTCCATGGTGTCCAAAGACTTCCATGCCCTTCGTGAGACCAGCTGCATAAGCTCGTCAAAGGCTGGAGACACCCAAGAGGTGGAGGGCTGAGACCCGAAAACTTTCAGGAGGACCAACTCATCTTCAGTAGGGTTGGTGGGCTTCCAGCCACCCCTCTGCTTAAGGATTTCCAATATATCTACAAATGAGATATCTTCAGAGGGGGACTGTGGGGACCCTTCTGATTCATAAAAATCAGTGGCAGATGTAACAGACTCCTGCGGGGAGTCTAGATGCTTCCTCTTGCAAATTCTCTTCCTAGGAACCTCATCAGTGGGAGATTCTAGTGAGGTCTTGGAAGAGCAAGGACCACCCAGTCAGGCTTCCTGAGGCTCAGGGTGTCTATGCTTCAAAGGGATCTGTGAGGCAGAAGTAGACACAGGCACATTTTGGGAAGAGGTAGTTGGTCCTGAAGTTGTGGATGTCCTGGGGGACATTAATCTCCTCATGGACTCAAAAGCACCTCTGCTCCAGTGAGAAGGAACCGCTGGATCTGAAAAACAGATGATTCTCTCGGCACCAGAACAGTGGGCTCTGATCCAGAGGTAGGAGCTGAACTCATCCGAGCCGAAGCCCCGAGAGGTAAAGTTGGAACAGACAGGTCAGTCTGACTATCTTCCCTGGACCTGACCGGAGAGTGCCGGCTCCTTGACTTCTCGATGGGCGCAGAGGAAGTCTGAATAATCGGAACCGATGGCACTGGAGTAGGCATCAGTTCTGAAGACTCCACAATCATTAGGTCCAACTCCTCTGGCTCCAACGGACCACTGTGGCTCGTAGGAGGAAAAGAAGTAGATGGAGGAACAGTTTTCGGTTCCGAAACCACTTCAGTCGGAACCGATAAAAATTTTGCAAATGCTGGTGCATGTAACAACTTCTGCACCACACGATCCACATCCAAATTGGATATACATCTCGAGGACCGAGATGAATGGACAGAGGGTGGTACCGACTGGAGGACTGGTGACCTCAGTACTGTGTAGACTGGTTCCAGGACTGGGGATTGGCTCCGAAAAGAAAAGACGCTCAGCTCCAAAGACTGTGGAGCCAACATCAAAGGTTTTTTTGATTTTGTTGAATCCAATGATGAAGCCTTAGAGGACTTGGAAGATTTGGGAGACTGACTAGCTTTATAATGGTCGCCCAAAGCTTCTTGAATGGATGATTTTAATAGCCCTCTGTCAATTAACTTTCTTTACCTTTCATGAAGTACACGGCTACTAAAGGAATGTCAGATGGAACAACTATCTTGCAAGTGCAAAGCACCCAAACAATAAACACAGTTAACATGACCATCAGTCACAGACATCTTTTGTCCACACTTTGGACATTTTTAAACTCAGACTTGGATTGTTTCTACTTATCCTGGTCAGCCATGAAAAATGCTTAAATGCACACAAGCAAACCTGTATTATCAAAAAATACACACACACACACACACACACACACACACACACACACACACACACACACACACACACACACACACACACACACACACACACACACACACACACACACACACACGTGTTCAACAACGTGAAACAACACTGTAGAATTCAAATAGTAAGCAGCCCTTATAAAAACAAATGGGCTCTATACAGTTAAATATGAACTAACTATAAATGTATAAACACACTCTAAAGCCTATAAATGTTTGCTAAAACACACTTCTAAACTATTAAACCTATTCTAATATATATATATAAAGGTACACCAAAGAAAGGGAAGGGAGATACTAAAGGCCTTTATAAACGATGGCCAAAAGGACTATCAGAAACTATAATAATTAAAGCTAACATTAGTTTAACAAGATATTAAAAGTTATAAAGTTATAAAGTTGAAAAGAGAAATTTTTTTCTAGAAAAAATTATTATACTGGCCCAGGCTGTGAGGAAACCTTCGATCTGTTGCAGCGGCAAACTAGGTCTGAGATAACTCAAGGTGAATCATGGGATAGGGACTTGGCCTCGAGCTGTCTGAAGACCTCGAGCTTTGTAGTTGGCCGACGGCTCCGAACCCATCTGTAAGAATGAATGGTGAGATAGAACAACTTCACATCTGTATTTTTCCTAAGGAAAAACAAGTTGTCATGGAAATTTTGTGTAAGTAGCAACCTTGAAAAATTTGATCCTGAGAAGGTTGAAGGATCTCTTTTGTTAAGGCAAAAAAAAAAAGATGCATTGTAAGCTTGAGATCCTGAAGAGGCTACTCCTTTAAAGATACCCAAAGAAGGAAATTGTCTAGGTAAGGATACATGTCAATACCTTGGGGCCTTCTGAACACTACTGCATGGGCTAGACATTTGGTAAATATCCTTGGACCTGTAGAAAAACTAAAGGGCAAAGTAGAGAATTAAAAATTAAATTGTAAGGCACAAAATCTTAAGTATTATCTATGATCTAGATGAATGACTTTATGAAGGTAGATGTTCTTGAGGTCCAGTGTAACCCACAACACTTAAGGAAATATCATTAGTAGAAGAGCTTGCACCATCTTGAATTTTGGTTCTCTTAAGCAGGTGTTGAGGACTGATAACTGAATGGGTCTGTAGGTGCCATCCCTTCTTTGGAGCAGAGATTTGGGATACATGGCTAGGCTTAAAAAGGCCCTTGTGGTCATTAGCTTAGTGCACACATATAGGTTCATAGGTTCATAGATTAGTACTAGGCTAATTGCCCTTGCAAGCCATTTTAAGCCTAGCCAGTTATCCCCTGTGAGATTCAAACCCAGTACCTTGTGTTTGTAAGGCAAATACCTTAACCATTAGGCCACCCTCCCAACCCTTATGACCCTAATTAAAGGGAAAAAAAAAAGACTTGAGTAAAAAAAAATATATATGCTGGTGGTACTAGTTCCATAATTCCCTAATGGCACAAGTCTTGCAGAATGGATAACAGCAAGTGTTCTTAGTTTTGGGGCACTAGTGGCATGTCAAAATGGGTTGGAGGAAGAAGCCAGATTAGTCTGTAGCCTTAAGAATAAATAAATAAATAAATATAAAATGTATAGGACAAAACAAAGCAGATAAAACATATGGAAATTGTATTAGTTGGTAAGCGCTTTCGCACCCATCCAAAGTTCATCAGATCATTCTAATTCACCATAAGAAGCATTAAATAATAGTGAGTCATCTATTAGATCATAAAATTAGCCAGTTAAAATCATCATGAACAAATAGTATTTTATACTAAAAGTTTTATACTAAAATTTTATATCAATCATGAAAACACTAGGGCTATGCATAAGCATAAAAGCATCTATAAATATCAAGCACAAAAACACATAATATATAAAAACAGTTCAAAGAGTTTATCCTCCTAACATCCCTCACTCCTCAGAAAATATTGCTACCTCATTCAACACACACTTCACACAAACCATACTATCACTAGCTAAATATTAAGAGAAAAAGTTTTAAAAACATACTGTTATTTGTCTTTTTCCTGTTCTTGCAAAGTGAACATGTTATTTGTTGGGGTATGCCTATCAAAGATGGGCCTCATCTGTGAACAAAATGCAGCATTGCATATGAACCTGAATGTTATCTGTTTTCTGCATTTCTGAATAAAGAGATTTGGTTATAGCTCAGTGAAGCCTGGGATAAGGACGCATGGCCGAGTAAGAGTTAATTTACTGGGGCAGGCTGTGTGTCCTGGAAAATTTGAGCTACCGTTGTTGAATTGAACATTTTGTACTTCTTGAACATTCTGTACTAGCTGTGGGTTTGAGGTAATTTGTGATAAACATGTTTATCCTATATGTTTTTCCTAGCCAACTGTCAACTATCAGAAATGTAACAAAAAGTTGTTTTGCTTGCAGTATAAAAGTTGATGTCAGTAAACAAGTTGATCAGATCAGATCAGAGGAGATCAGATCAGTCCATCTTGGCCAACATGCTGTGTAATCTGGTTAACTGCTAATAAAGGAAAATTCATCACCTGAGGCAGATGTGACTCATTTGAATTTTTTCTTCTGACATTTTGGTCCTTCGGACCGGAAACCTCTACGAAGATACTGATCAGACCGACAGAGAGACTGAAAAACATGTGCAGGTGAGGGTTTCTCATCTTAAGATTCCCTCAACTGAAAGCCCTCCGACTGATTTGTCGTTGAAAAGAGGCCGGCCGCTCTCTGATCCCTATCTGAGGGACGGTTTCTGAACAAAAAGGGGAAATGGAGTCTCATCTGGTTCAGGTAGGATGAAAAATAAATTTCTTTTAATTTAATTTAATCTTGTCGACAAGGTTTTATTTTTAGTTAAGGATGGGTAGGATTACTTGTTAAGATTATTTTGTTAGGGTCACCCGTTAAGATAGTCCCATTTTATAATAAGCCCTGTAAAATAATTTCGATACAGTCCTAAATACCTGAGAAAAAAGAAAAAAAAAAAAGGAAAAAGTAAAATAAGAAATCTAGGGGAAACATGGGTTCGAGTTGCTGCAAGTGTGAGAGTGATGCCTGTTTAAATGTTGATGCTAAGTATATGAAAGGTTTAAACAAAAATAATGTTAAATTTTTGAAAAAGTGGAAGTCGAGATATGATTTTGATGGTACACTGAATAAGAATGCCTGTGCAAAATTGGTTAGAGATTTGAAAAGAGATGCGGGAACTAGAACAAAAAAACAAAGACAATTGGGATTTCCCTAAGCACAAAAAATGGTTAGAAGAGGCAAATAAACGAGCTATAAAAGAAAAACAGTGCCAGGAAAAAGAAAAAATAAATCAAAAGGGATCACTGGTGCCAAGTGGAAAAGTAGCTTTATTTTTAGATAAGGAGGATGAGCATACAGTTTGTGCGGTACAAAGGCAGGCAACTGCCCCATCGTATGGGGAAATTGCTGCTGCTGTACCGGCGGAACCTCCTCAATATCAGTCTGAAGATGTGGGATCTGTACAGCAGGGTGGGTTATTGGCTGCTCAAGGAAACATTGTGACCCCTCCAATTTACCCGCAAATACCCGTAGTACCCAAGGTTGCTTTGCAACAGGTAGACCAACCTATGCAGTTAAGGTCGGGACCAGCAGGGCAAGGACGCTGGGCCATTAAACTTTCTGACCACTCAGAAGCCCTTCCCTTAATACAAGTTGCAAACCCACAAGTAGGGGATGTTGGACAAGAGTCAACTATTTTAGTTTATCGTCCCTGGGCTAGAGAGGATATAAAACGAGCTACGGATGGTATTCTTCATCCCAAGGTTAATTTTCAAAAGTTTTCTGAGGACATAGTTGGTATGCGTTTAAGTTATCATCTAAATGGTTTAGAAGTAGAACAAGTAGTGCGACAAATCCTGGGTCCAGATTGGCACTTAGTTTGTGGTACTTGGACATGTAAGGCAGATGACGGCACTACATTAAAGCATAATTCTGGGGTGTTAGACACGCGAGTCACTGATCTGTTGAAGAGAATTTCTGATAAGTGGCGTCCAAGAGCAGATTGGACAGTAATAAATCAGTGCATCCAAAATGATGATGAATCTGTAGATCACTATATTGTAAGATTGACAGAAGTATTCAATAATCATTGTGGAATGATGATTCCGCAGGATCAGACTAATGATAGTCCGTACGAACAGCAATTGAAAAATGCTTTTCTTAAAGGTTGTAAGGCTCCGATAAATAGTTTTATAACTAAGCATATGGTTGATCACAGAACATGTAGACTGCAATCTTTGTTTGAATATGCACGGCATGCTGAGCGACATTTCAATTTAAAAAAGAAAAAGAAAGTATAAGTGTTAGCAGTAGGGGATGATGGTGGTGTATTTTTGGTACAGGACCAAAGGGGGCAAGGGCACTGCGGTGGCGTACAAAGATGTGGGGGCCCGAAATGGGACACGTCAAATAAACCGGGTAGACATTCAGAGGAATATGAGAGGAGGTTAAAACGTGGAGAATGTTTTAAATGCGGTAGACGTGGGCACTTTGCTGCCGACTGCGAAGAGTGGCAACATCCCCCACAGCTTACGAACAAGGGCTCCGCATGACTATATGATAGTAAAGGAAGGCGCCAAATTCATTATTGTGATTATTGTAGAGAAGAAGAAAGCAAGAATGATTGTGATGATGATGAGGCAGACACTCTCTGCGATGAATGTCAGGAAATTAAGGAAGGGCGGGATTGTGACTATGAAGTCAGAAACCTGGCACATTTGGGTATTGCTATGCATCTGGAGCAAAAACCCATGATAGAGTTTTTGGTTGAGGGACAGAAAGTGGAGTTTTTGTGTGATTCAGGTGCATTGCGTACACTTTTGGGTCCAGCAGTTCTACCCCTGAACTGTGAAACAGATGAGTTTGTCCTTGTGAAAGCGGCAAACGGGAAAATCTATAAGGAACCACTGTCTCATCCTCTATTGTTCACAGATCCGCAAACAAACCAAACTGTTAGGTGTAGGGTAATTATATCGAAAGTTTGTCCAGTTAATTTGCTAGGAAGAGATTTGATGCATTTGTTTGGAATAGCGGCAATTCCCACACCTAAAGGCATTGAGGTGAAAAGGTTAGCGGATGGCTTGGTGGTACAAGGAGTACAAGACTTGTTTTACTGGTATAGCCAGGACTTGATTTCAAACGGGCCGGGGAGGGTTGATACAGATTTGATCAACCTAGCTTTAAGTAAATCTAGGAGCGGGTCACCGCAGGTTGTGGCGCACTTACATTGTACTATGTACTACAGACAGGGCCCTCGTCCGGATAAAGAATTTGAAAAAGAATTCTTTAGGCACAAATGTGCAAGGATAATTTTGAATGATATGTTTTGGGATAAGCAAGGTAATACAGTAGTGACCTGTACTTTGACTAAGGAAATGAGTTCTTTATATCGCTCAGGTTATAGCCCACATATTTCAATTACTAAAGCGGTGGGGACACATTGGGTAGATTTGGCAAAAAAGGTAACAAATTGGGACACAATGTCCGAAAGTCAGTTGAAGGATCAACAGATCCAGGTACAAAGATTAAATTGGGTGACTTGGGCACAACCAAGTGTGCACCTCAGAGATGACAAAACAGAAATGGCATGACAAATCCTCCTAACTCAAGAGGAAGATAGTGCGTTAAGTGCCTTACCTGTAGATTTATGGTCAAAAGGTAAAGGGGATGTAGGACTGATGAAAACATCAGGTGAAGTTTGTATAACTCCAAAGTCAGGTTTTAGACCTCGTAAGCACCAGTACCTGCTAAGTAAACAAGCAGAGGAAGGAATTAAGCCAGTCATTGAGCAGCTAAAACAGCTAGGAATTCTTGTTGAATGCCCAGATTCACCCTGCAATACTCCGTTGTTTCCTGTAAAGAAACCAGATGGGTCATGGAGGTTGGTTCAGGATTTACAAGCAGTTAATTCGGCTGTGATCCCAAGAGAACCGGTGGTCTGACCCCTATACATTACTTAATGATTTATTACCTCAGCACAGATATTTTTCTGTCATAGATATAAGCAATGCCTTTTTCTCCATACCACTACATAAGGAGAGTAGATTTTGGTTTGCATTCACTTATCAAGGTAAAAGATACACCTACACCAGATTGCCACAGGGCTATTGTGAGAGTCCGACAATATTCGCACAAGAAATGGCTGTGAATTTAGCTCAGTTTGTTCCCCCAGAGGGAAGCCAGGTTCTGTTGTATGTAGATGATATTTTGTTGGCCTTACCCACGCAGGAAAGTTGTAGAAAGGATACACTTGCCCTTCTTAGTTTTTTAGCTGAGCAAGGACATAAGGTAAATAAAGAAAAGTTACAATTGTGGAAAGCACAAGTAAAGTACTTGGGTTATTTAATTTCACAGGCAGGTAGACAATTGGAGAACAAAAGAAAACAAGCAATTCTTGAGGCACCTATGCCTACGACTAAGCGGGAGATGATGTCCTTTTTAGGTGGGTCTCATTTTGTTAACCAGATTGTTCAGAAATTGGGTCAAGTGTTTCAAATTGATCTCAAAAATCATTGTGCTTACCATCCCCAATCAGCTGGACTGGTGGAAAGACACAACGGTGTCTTGAAGAGTAAGCTCCGCAAACTAATGGCAGAAACACATAGGTCATGGACTGCGTGCCTTCCGTTGGCACTCCTGTACATGCGAATCTCACCTTCCTACAAAGGACTTACACCATTTGAACTTTTGTTTGGGAGACCATATTACTTCTTGCAGTGGCAAGGATTGTTGCCAGTGGAACATGAGGGGGGTGAGTATCTAGCGGATTATATGAAGAAGTTGATAAATGTCAAATCTCTTGTAACCAATGACTCCTTTGCAGATTCCAGAAATGAAACCTTGTTAAGCATGGCACCCGGAGACTGGGTGCAGATCCGAATTGTGAAGAGAAAGAATTGGTCATCCCCCAAGTGGGAAGGCCCATACCAAGTACTTATCTCGACACCTACGGCTGTAAAGATCGCTGAGAGGACTTTGTGGATTCATGTCATCCACTGTAAAATACTCAAAGCTCTTCCTTCTGCCATTGATATTGGTCAAACTCCACCAGACCTCTGAGCGCAAAGTCTGGCTACAAATGGGGGTTAACCCAATAAGGCTAAGTTTTGTTCATCTTAAACCCAGTGAAGAAACCAACGGCGCGAAGTAGTCCTTAGGGAGGATGGCCATGTTCAACTGGTACTTGAACTGTTGCATGATGATGATTTTGGTGGCGAAAGTAAATATGTCCATACGAGAAGGAACAGTTGCAAGAGAAAAAGGAATGGTGGTGCTGCAAGCGCAAACAGATGTTACTACTGTGTTTAAGGTGAAACTTTGTGAAGGAATTTTGGACTGTTCTAAATAGAACAATAATAATTTCTTGACTCATGCAAAATACATGTGCAATAGAGACTGTACGTCCTGGTCAAATGTTTGGTGGTCAACAGATGTGAATGGATGGGAAACAAGTGGTGCAGTGATACCAGAGAAAGATAAAAGCAGGCAACAAAGGATAAAAATTGCACATTTCCAAGGTACCGGAGTAGTTACTATAACCATTGTGTCACCACAAGAAAGTGATTCAGGAGTTTATGGAATTGGAGTGTCTCTTCCAACTAGAACTGATCCTTTGGGGACCCTCCAACTTAAAGTACAAAGCCTTAAGAATGCTACAAATAAAGCAGATTTTGCCTTCACAAAAGAAGAACAATTGTTACTCGAGACGGGATTTGTACACCATAATGAATGGTTATCTTGGGTTAGATATAGTACCCAAGAAGCACATCGTGAGAACTGTATTTCTTGTGCTGAAGGTAAACAGCAATTAGCAGCAGTCCCATTGATGCAAGATGAAGGTAACCTAACGTGTCTGTTGAAATTATTCTTCAACAAAACTGAAGATAAATGCAAAGATGAAACTCAGCGTTTTCTAGTCATAAGCAAAGTTGAGAAACCACCTACAGTGATTTCCTATCCAGGTTCGTATATGTGCATTTCCAGAGATGGCACAGGGAAAAATTATGGCAATATGGGACAGAACTATTGCAATGTTACTGTGAATGGCAATGGGAATCCATTTCTGGAGAACCAAACTCATAGTTTAGCAGACGTATGGTGGTTATGTGGAGACAACAAACTCAGATCAAGGCTTACGATTCCCTGGAAGGGAACTTGTGCACTTGTAAAGTTAATTCTGCCATTCTACATTTTCCCAGTTCCAGCAAGCAATTTCATAAGAGAACTTGAAATAAAGCTGAAGTGGTTGAGTAGGAGAAAAGAGTGGCACCAAGCAATCTTCGATAACGGTGTCTACATTGATAGCATTGGCGTGCAAGAGGCATACCTGATGAATACAAAGCAATAAACCAAATAGCAGCTGGTTTTACATCCATCTTTGTCTGGATTCAACCTAATAAGAATGTGGACTGGATCAACTACATTTACTATAACCAGCAGCATTTTGTGAACTATACCAAAGATGCATTGAAAGGAATTGCTGAACAACTGGAGGCCACTTTGCAGGTGGCATGGCAGAATCGAATTGCGTTGGATATGCTCCTGGCCAAAGAAGGAGGAGTTTGCAAGATGTTTGGGACTTTCTGTTGTACATATATTCCAAACAATACTGCGCCTGATGGAAGTATCACTCAAGCTTTGAAAGGTTTGGAGATGTTATCCGAAGTATTGGCAGAGAACTCTGGGGTAAATAATCCCTTTACAGATTTTCTACAAGCGTGGTTTGGAAAATGGAGTCATCTCATCAGCAGTTTCCTGGTGTCCATTGTAGTCGCTCTGGCTATCGTGGTGGTATGTGGTTGTTGTTGTATACCCTGTATCAGAGGTCTTCTACAAAGACTGGTTGATACTGCTGTTATGAAGACGATGTACCAGCAATTGCAACAGACTGGTGAAAGTGAATACATTGAAATGTGACTCTTTGCAAATGTTTTTGAAGTTTAAAAATTTGTCTTGCCAATGAAGTAATGTATGCAAAGAAAAAACTTAGTTTTTACCATATATTGCTGAAATAAAAGACAAATAAAAGTGTTTTCAGGGGGGAAATGTTAAGAGAAAAAGTTTTAAAAACATACTGTTATTTGTCTTTTTCCTGTTCTTGCAAAGTGAACATGTTATTTGTTGGGATATGCCTATCAAAGATGGGTCTCATCTGTGAAGAAAATGCAGCATTGCTTATGAACCTGAATGATATTTGTTTTCTGCATTTCTGAATAAAGAGATTTGGTTATAGCTCAGTGAAGCCTGGGATAAGGACGCACAGCCGAGTAAGAGTTAATTTACTGGGGCAGGCTGTGTGTCCTGGAAAATTTGAGCTACTGTTGTTGAATTGAACATTTTGTACTTCTTGAACATTCTGTACTAGCTGTGGGTTTGAGGTAATTTGCGATAAACATGTTTATCCTATATGTTTTTCCCAGCCTGTCAACGGTCGGAAATGTAACAAAAAGTTGTTTTGCTTGCAGTATAAAAGTTGATGTCAGTAAACAAGTTGATCAGATCAGATCAGTCCAAACCGGACATTTTGGCCAACATGCTGTGTAATCTGGTTAACTGCTAATAAAGGAAAATTCATCACCTGAGGCAGATGCGACTCGTTTGAATTTTTTCTTCTGACACTAAACAGCATAACCCCCCTCCCCTCTAACCCACACCTTCAACTAGTAATCTCCCCACTACCTTCTCTTTTTCTCCTGTACCTACCTCCAACATAAAAAAAAACTCTTAACTAAACTTAAGCCCACCAAATTAGCAGCAGACAACCTCCCAAGTGAATACCTACAAATTGCAGCTGATGCTCTGGCCTACCCAGTATCCATCTTGATTAAACGATCTCTGTCAGAAAGTTACGTTCCCACACTGTGGAAAGTATCACATATAATTCCCCTCCATAAAGGCAGACCCTCCACAGAACTAACCAATTATCGTCCCATAGCTATTCTCTATCCACTCTCCAAAATACTAGAGAGATGCATACACTCTCAGGTCTCAGACTTCCTCCTTACTAACAACCTCCTTTCCAATACTCAGCATGGTTTCCGACCAAACCATAGCACCACCACTGCCTTACTCTCCTTTACTAACACTATCCTTCAGCATAAAAACAATGGCTATCTCTCCTCTGCTACTTTCCTAGACCTATCTAAAGCATTTGACATGGTCCCACACAAACAACTTATCTCTGTCCTCAATAACCTATCCTTCTCACAATCAGTCACCAACTGGTTTCAGAGTTACCTGTCTGACCGCCAATAATCCGTTGTATGGCAGAATGACATATCTCCCCAACTACCTGTCTCCATAGGGGTTCCCCAAGGATCCATCCTTGGACCCCTACTCTTCTCTGTTTTCACCAATATTCTAGCCTCTGACACCAAACATGGCACACTCATACAATACGCAGATGACTCAACCATTATCTGCTCAGCCCAGTCCCTACCCAAACTGCAAAAAGTCTCACAGGAAGCCTTTTCCTTTGTTGAAACTTGGTTATCCGATGCCCAATTAATACTCAACCCAAACAAAACTAAACTACTCATCTTCCAACTCACCAAACATACTTAAAACAACTCTCACTTTAACATCACAGCAAAAGACAACACCACTATATACCCAACTGAACACACCAAATTGCTAGGAGTGGAAATAGACAATAAACTAAAATTTGACATTCACATATCCATGACCATAAAAAAAGTCCACAAAAAACTAGGAGCATTATACAGAAATAAGCAACTTCTCACCAAAGCAGCAAAGAATTCAATAGCAAATTCCTACCTTATCTCCACCCTACTTTATGCCTCTCCAATACATACCAACCTAAGGCAATGCGATCTAAACAAGCTAGAGACCTGCTACAACAAAATCGCCAAATTCGCCACAGGGGCATCCTACTGTAATCACCACTGTCTCTCACTTGCTGAACTGGGCTGGCTTGAACTCCCTCACCTCCTTCAATGGTATCAACTTTCATTCGCCCACAAACTAGTAAACTATCCACTAAATGTCCCATCCCTCCAGAATCTACTCCAACCCTATCGCACCACCAGACCACTAAGATCCATCAACAAAAATCACTTGCAGATCACTAAAGCCTACTCTGCTGGTGAAGCACTATTCTCTTGCACCATAGCCAAATTATGGAACTCCCTCCCACCCACAATTACCTCCATACCATCATGCATCCACTTTAAAACGTTACTAATAGCGCACCTAAAAACATGCTGGCTATGCCCTTGTAACTCCCACTATAATATCACCCACCCCATCCAACCACTACCTTTCTTTCCACTCCACTAACTACCTTGATTATAGCAAGCTCAGATGCTCATAAGCCTAGTACTTATTATGCAGCAGGAACTTCTTATTGTAACATTTGTTAATGTCTGTTATGTACTTCACAGATAAAGATTCTAGTTGTCTACTGATGTACTATGTTCTTCATCTGTAAATATGTTGTAAGTAATTGCTATGTAAATTGTTAATCGCTATGTAATCCAATGTAACTACTGTCTGTTTATTTTAACTGTGGAGCTTTTCTCCCCAGGCCTCCACTGAAAATGGACCTACGTCCAGTTGGACACTCCCGGTCAACAAATATAAATAAAATAAAATAAATAAAATAATTGGTCTTGCTTGTAAATAAGGTTTTAAAGGTACATTTGCATTAAGCCCAGAGGATTAGATAAGCCTTTTGAATTGTTTTTATATATTGTGTTACCAACTAATACATTTTTCCATATGTTTTATCTGCTTTGTTTCATCATATACACTTTATATTTATGAAAGTTATAACACCAACAACAAGCTGATGAAAACGACAAAGACTGTGGACCAAACTGTCAGCAGTTAAATAAATGCATACAAACCAATGCACCAAGCTGTAAAAAAACCTCATACGAGCCAAAAATGGTTAGCGCTTTCGTTTAATCCAATATTAAACTTCTTCAGACAACATGTAGAGTTCATCACTTCCAGGAGTGATGAACTGTACGTGTTATCTGAAGAAGTTTAATGAAAATCATTTTGGCTCGTATGAGTTTTTTCCAGCTTGGTGCATTGATTTGTATGCATTTATTTAACTGCTGACAGTCCGGTCTACACTTTATATTTATTTATTTATTTATTTATTTATTTGTGGGACTATTTGCGTGTTATAGGACGTTTATCCGGTGAGTTGCACCATTTTGTTTTATAATTTTAGTCGTTAGCCTTTTACAATGATGTTGATGACCCATTGCTCTGAAGTTGTAAGCTTTCAAACTGAAAGAGAGTGCGAAAGCTTACATGAGAGGGAAATAAGCGATAAAACGAGGTGGAAGGGGGGAGGGCTAAGGTACATCGTCAAACAGGATGATTTGTTAGAAGTGCAGTCAGATCATTTGAAGTCTCACTTCTTTTTACAGTTTGTTTATTTATTTCTTTTACTTTGGTGTTGTTTCCAGTCCTTTAAAAACAAAATAGTCCAACTTTAGAATAGTTTCTCTGGAATTCTGGTATAGGAGAAAGAAAAATTGTCTTAAAATCCAGCATAAAAGTGCCTCTTTCATACAGGTTCTTGAAGATTTCAGCAGCTGCAGGGCCAAAGAGATTTTACCTGTCCAGAGGGGCATCCAGTAATCTGGACTCAGGACTGGACAACATCTGGCAAAGACTATAACAAAGAGTACCAACTTAAAACAGACCTGGTAACAGCAGCTCTAAATAATGCATCTGCAGCAGCATAATTGCATTTAATACAGCCTAGCTACTTGAAGCAGCAGAAACAAAATGGAAAATGTATTATCTGATTTCAACATATCATCTTACAGAGACTACATAAAAGATAGCTAATTATATGCATTTGACAGTTAAAGATTCAGGTATAATAGCTCTACTGCCTTTGTCATTCAGTAAAGCATTAGTAGATGGATGCAGTGTGGTGGCTTTGTCAGATTCTATTACTTCTGGATCTGAAAAAAGATTTTTGTAAAGAAACTTGTGCATTTGAGACCTTATAAAATCAATAATTTGTTAGGTGCTGGAGGTTGGGACTCAGAGCTTAAAGAAGCTGTGGCAAATATATACTGTAAGGCCTCTAACACAAGGGATTTCAGAAGGCTTAGGAACTCCCACATACAAGAAGTCATAATGCCTTCTTTGCCCAACAGACACCCTTTTTCTTCCTACTGAAAAGGCTGTATCATTTTCTAAATTGTGTCCCGAAAGAAAAGTTTCTGTAGGGGAGAACCAGGAGACATGGAATCCTCATTTTCTTACTCAAAATCTACTGGAGAATTAATCCTGGAAGATGACACCTCTAATTTATGACATAAAAATCAACTTCATTCAGAAGTTAAATGCAAGAGAAAGGTTCTCAAAAGGGGTACTTACCTTCCCATTCACAGTGCTTGTGCTGTTCCTTTGCTGGGCAGATAAGGCTCCCTTCAGGGCAAAAAACTTCCTTTTAAAAAAAAATGTTTCCTTGATAACACTTTTCTGTTCAGTAAAGTTATTTTAAAGCAAGGAGTTTGTGTTTCAGTGGACTGTCACAAAACTGTATTGTATTTTTAAATGGGAACGCTTTTTTTCCTGTCAGTTTAAAAGTTGTTTAAAGCATTTAAAAACATTTTTTGTGAAGAAATTATTTTACTTTTTAGGCCTGACAAAGTGTTTTAAAAACAAATTTTAAGTGATTTTCTGTAAAAAAAAGTTGACTTTTAAACACTACATTTTTACTGTTTTTTACTGCTTGTTTTCCCTGGGAAGCAGTCCCCATTTTCACCTTGACTATGGCAGAAACTGCTGGTCCCACATTCAGGCCTTCTTCCAGCCAGAGAAATATGAAGTTACACAAACACCCTTGCCCACCACCATCCAGTATGTTCTCTGTTAGTGCAATGAACCACATGGCCCATATTTGGTTTGAGAGAGAGATTACAAAGCATCAGAAAATCTTTTAACAGTTGTCTATTGGGAAAACCCTTTCACATGTGAAGACCCAGGTGGCTATGATGAGTTATGTTTCCATGTGTGTTATACCCAAGTGATTGGGCATTGAGAGCAGCAGGACCTGCCCTGACTGTGAGAATGCAGTAATGGATGTCCCTTACAGATTTCCTGGATCATTTCAAGGTGGCCTTCTCCAGTGTCTCCTTTGACAGTAATACACTGTTTGGGCAATGAGTTAAGGAGAGACTCTGTAACTGTATGCAAGAGGACAGAATGCACAAATTGTGGGCATTTAGTTTTATGCCCTGCAAAGGACTTTTAAATGATAGCAAAAAAGGTTAAGGAACTTATGATTTCACAAATCCCAGAAGTCCCAGGACAGACAACAATAAGACAGAGGTTTCCAGGTCAGAGGTGATTTTGCGACTAGATGCCTCCCCATGTAAAGATGTGGTCCCAATAACTGGGAGGGAGGTAGAGAGTCTTTCAGTGATTTTGCTGCTACGATCCCTGAAGGTTTATCTGACTGTTTCCTCCTGGAGGCAGTTTGGGATGATGCTCCTTACACACTCCTGCATGGATGTCCATCACAACATATTCTTTAGCAAAGAGAATCATAGCCCGGGTCTACTTCAATCCCTTTTTCACAGCTCTCACAACTAAGACTTCTCAACCCCTATCAGTGCCCCAGACAAAGGGAAGCAGCTTTAAAGAAGACCCAGAGCCTCTTAAGCAAGATAATCCAAGAGTTCCCACCAGGTCAGAACAGATCTGGATTTTACTCTCGATTTGTTTTAGTGCTCAGAAAGACCAAAGACTTCAGACAGATACTAGATCTCAGTTGGCTCAACAGTTTTCTAAAGCAAGAGTCTTTTTGATGGTCAGAGTGCAGTCAATAAAGTCATGCCTTTAAGCAGGAGACTCAATGTGCTCTCTAGATTTTCAAGATGCTTGCCTATACATAATAGAAAGGCATTGAGAAGATTTTTTCACTTCCAGATTGGTGCTAATCAGCATCCATTTTGGACCCTTCCACAGCCTCCCAAGTGTTCATCTAATTTATGGTTTCCATTGCAGCCCACATATGAGTTCTCGGGGTATGGATCTTCCTGTACTTAGATCATTGGTTCCTGTCAGCCTGTTATTGCAGCAACTTGTTCTAGCTTGACAGTACTTGCTCTGAACCTGTCTTTGGGGGTCATTGTAATAATAATCAAATCTCAACTAGAACCCTCACAAGATCTGATTTTTACAGGTTGCCAGCTAGACACACTGAGGCAAATAGTGAACTTACCACATGATAGAATTTTCTCAATAATTTCCAAGGTCTCACTTTTTCTTCAATGAGCTCAATAATCAGCAGCAGTAGTCCTTAAGGTGCTTGGACCATAAAATAAATCTTCTTGATGCCTTGTCTATTGAGAGAGCCATTAATGAAATGGGGGCCAAGCTAATCCTTAAAAGTCTGCTGCCAACCAGGGAGGGTTCTTCCTTTTGTCCTCCATCCACAAACATGAGAAGGGTGAATGGGATTAGAAGGAGGGAACTAAGGACCCCAAATCCATTATGGGGACCATAAATGAGTGGCTCCTCCTACCTCTAGCCAACCAGATCTGAAGATCCCAAGGTCTTTGCTCCCTCTGACTGTCTTGGTACTGTCTTCAGATACAGCAACACAGATCCATTCTTCCATGGTGCTGTCTGTGAGGAAACACTTTAGTAGTGTTTAGTGTTCTCAACCCTTTTTTTGTTGAGAGTGGGCTCCCTTGGGCAGAGTTCATTCACCTTTCTTCCCCTGTACTTCCTGTGAGTTCTCTCTGGAATCCTCTCCATTTCCACTCTGGATCTGAGCTTCTCCAGTTCAAACCTAGTTTTCGGACCATTCTTCTAGCAGGCAGGCTTCCAAGTCCCCTCAGTAGCTTCCTCATCTTGGTTGTTCCGATTGGTTGGGAGTTTTGTGACCTGCTGAGTTGAAGCAACTGATGCAGTCCTTCCTTCAAGCCCAGATGCAGTTTGGTCTGATCCCTTTGGCCTTGGTTCCCAGACCTGAGGCTTTGGATACAATAAATTTGTTTCCTCCCTCTGGCCTGATAGCTCTGGGGTTCCTGGAGCCAGATGCCTTACCTTCTGTGAGGTCGAATCTGATGGCTTGGTTAGTTTAGGCTCCCATCTATGTCTTGGCCTTCTCGACTTCGAAGCCTACCCTTTGGGGCCATGGTTGCTAGGTCAGGTTCAATACTTTGGGTTTCAAAGTAGTTTTCTTGGTGCTTTGGCTCTCAACAGCTCAGTACCGGGGCAGGCAGGAGCAGCTCCAGAGTCTAGCATGCCCTTAGAGTCTTCGAGTCCCAAGGTTGCTGGCTCCGGGTGGCCACCTTCAGCCTCTGTCTTCAACAATGTAGAAAGGCTGTTCTCCCACCTGGAGATGGTGTCATTGACACCAAACAAAATCACTTCCTCCCTTGTTGACTGTGCCTGCGGACTCTCATCAGCCTACTGTGGGACAGCCCACTACTACTAGCCTCCAGGCCACCATACATCTAGGGCCCTTGGCCTCTTTCACTCCCCCCCAATTGCCCTGTATAGAAAAGTCATGCCAAGAGGCAGTGCAAAAGAAAGCACCTGGATTCACCAGAGGAATCCCTCACTGAGGATACAAACCTCAAGGGAGGAGAGGGGTCCTCAAAATCATCCCACAATGACTCTTCTTTTGGTGACCTTATGGAGCTGCTTCACTAGTATGAAGGTTCAACAACCAAAGCCCCATCTCTAGAGAAGTTGGTGCTTCTGGAGGCTTCTGGGGTGGGCCCATCTATGTCTTGGGTGGTTGTCCCTCTGGATGCACTTTTTGATTTAGTGCCTCAAAGAGCCTGGAGGGAGCCTGACATTAGTGGAACCAATTCCCAAGAAGTCTAACATCTTGGTCCCTCCCAAGGATCATTAACATTGGGGTAAGGGTCCCATCAGTGGTGTTACTGTAGTGGTGGCAGCCACTAAACAGACATCTCAAAAGAGAAAGTTCATCAGTTCACCCCCCCCCTCCCAGTAGGGAATCTAGGGCATTAGACTGGTTGGGGAAGTGCTTCTATACATCAGCCATGTTTGTGCTGATAGTTTTAAATTACTTGGCCTTCTTGATGTGACTTAAGTGAGGCAGTGTGTCTGACTTTAAAATATCAAGAGTGGTTAAGACACAACAGATTGCATGGTCTCAAATGATTGTGGAGACTCAGTTACCAACCTTACAGTCTATTGCAAATGTATCCATATGTCTGCTTTCTAATGCAGCCAAAGGCATGTCCCTGTGTGCTGGCACCAGCATCTCCATGTGTCACCACATTTGGATAAGACTGTTTAACTTCACAGATTGCTTCAAGGTGTCTTTTGTTAATGCCCTCTACAATGGCTAGTCACTCTTGGGGCCAAAATTTAAATACACCTTGACCAAGACTGAGCAGGAGGTAAAGACTGACCTTCTCCAGGAATCAGAAGAAGGAAAATACCTCTTCTTTATAAAAGCACAGCAGCCTTTTCAGTATATTCCTGCGAAATGTCCCCCCATGACACGAAGGGTAACCAGAATGGGCACAGCCTGCACGGCAGAGGGGGCCCACAGAACTTTCCCTGAGAAGCTTTTCCAGCACCCGTGAAAGGTTGCCTGTCCAGCTCTAGAGGCAGTCAGGCATCATTTGGCTCTACACCTGGAAACTTTCAAGACCATCACTTTTGACGTATGGGTGCTAAAAGTGATATCCGAAAGCTAGCTAATTCCATTTTTTTATTTCCTCCAAAAGAGAAAGCTAAATACCTTCCAGACATACTACCCCATCAGAGAAGGGAAGAAGCTTTCAAAATCCCAAAGCTGTTAGAAAATTGAGTCATCTAGGAAGTCTCACCAGACCAATGCAGATCTGGGGGTCTAATCTAGATTCTTTTTGTTCCAAAGTACAAGGATCTCAGGCCAGTCTTAGACTTGAACTAATTACATCACTTTGTGAGACAGACCAAGTTCTGGACGGTCATAATGCAATCCATCCAGCATCTCTTGAGGAAGGGCAATTGGATGTGCTTGCTCGATCTCAAGGATGTCGACCATCATATAAAACCAGCAAGGTGATCCAAGAGGATTCTGCTCTTCTGGTCTCACCACTATCCCCCAAGTGTTCACCAAGTGCATAGCAGTCATGACAGCTTGGCTCAGACTGCAGGGGATCCTTATGGACAACTGGCTTCTCATTACCTCCATGAGAACATCACTAGTCAGGGCCAGGGACTCCTTACTCCAAATGTGCTCTTCCTTTGGAATCAATGTAAACCATCAGAAGTCTAATCTTCAACCAGCCCAGACATTGGAGTTCATAGACTGTCAGTTAAATACAGTCTTCCAGATTGTAAGATTCCCAACTCACAATATCTACTCTTTGTTTTCAGGCCACCTCCTTACTGTCTTACAGAAAACCTCCTGCATCCGTGGTTGTCAAACTTTTAGGTCACATGGCTGCAGGAATCTGTTTAGATCCTCTGGCAAGGCACCACATGAGGATATTGTAGTGGACACTAGTGATGCATTGTTCCTATTTGACTCATCCTATTGATTTTCCCATAAAATTGACACAATTCTGCCAAAGTCAGATCAGTTGGTGGTTGGATTCTCCCCTTGTGTTGATTGAGAGACTTTTTGTTTTTCCTCCGCCTCTAGGTACAGTCACAAAAGATGCCCCCCTTCTCTGGTGGGAAGGGCATATTGAAGGGAAGACAGTCCAAGATATCTGGTCAATGACTGAGGCAAATCTTCATATCAGTGTCTTGTTGACGATGTTGGTCCTGTCTGCATTGCAGGCTTTTCAGGCTTTCTCCCCAGTGGTATGATCTCAGTGCAGATCAACAATATGTCTGTTGTCTGGTATCTAAGCAAACAGGGAGGAACATGATCATATCCTTTTTGCTGGGAGGCCATGAGGGTCTGGCAATGGGTGATTTCATCTCAATGGTGTCTGGTAGCAATGCACATATTGGGGAAGTCCAACATATTAGTGGATAGTCTCAGCTGGAATATTCTTCTTCCACATGAGTCCTCCCTAAGTCTGTAGATTACTGCTGAAAATGTGCAGCTCTGGGGCACTCTGCATTGTGATCTGTTTGCTTCTCCATCCAAAACCAAGTGCAGCAGTTATTATGCCTTAGTCCCTCCAGATGGACAGTCACTCAGGGACACTGTTCTGTATGCTTGGTCCCCAGGCCTCCTGTATGTGTATCCTCCGACTCCATTAATAATGAAGTTCCTCCAGAAGGCTGCCCATTGCAGAGTGACTGCAATCCTCGTTGCTCCTTTCTGGCCCAGACAGGTGTGGTTTCCTTTTCCTGTGGCATCTTCTGAAGTACCCTCACTGAGTCCTGGATCTCATTCCAGATCTGATTTCTCATCTGGAAGGCTTGGACTTGTCTGACTTTTGGACTCTCCATGTTAACCTCATGGTTCCTCCAATTCTCCTAATGGCCAGAGACCCCAAGCTTTAGGAAAGAGCTGGTGCATATTTTGTCATCTTCTCAGAAGCTATCTACTTGCAACTTTTATCAAGTGGAGGTGCTTCACCTTTTGGGCTTATTCTAAGGGTCTGGACCCCTTTTCAGCATCACTGGAAGTTATCCTTGATTTTCTTGCTGACTTATTTCATTCAGAATCTAGTTATTCCACTATTAAGGTACAACTGGTAGTGATTTCTAACTTTCACATGGTACAGATGATTCACCAGTGAAAGCTTTAAAGGTTTCAAAGGCTTTTCTCAAGGGAACTTTTTTATTGCGGCCTTCTGTCTGGGACCCTGAGTCTCCATATGATCAGCTGCTTATGCTTCAAGTGCTTGCTGGTCTTCCTTTTGAGTCATCAGCTATGCTTTTCTTGAAGTTGTCTTGGAAGACTCTTTTCATGGTGGCTGCTACTTCAGGCAGGTGTGTGTAATAACTGCAGGCTTTATCCTTGGTACCTCCATATATAGTTTTTCCTAAAGACAGGGTGTCTCGCAAAATGGATTCTGCTTTTTTGCCAAACGTGGCTATAGAGAACAATTTAAATCAGGCCATCTAGTTATCAGTGTTTATCCCTGAATGTTCAAATATATGTGAATATTTGCTTCATTGTCTCAATGATTATAGGCATTTCAGATTTTATTTGGACAGGGTCACGTCCTTCAGAAAATCTAATAAGTTGTTTGTCTCTTTTTCTAAAGCCCGATTTGGAAAGCCAGTACATAATTAGCTTTCTGACTAAATTTCATTTCTATACAGTTTGAAAAGGGAAGGTTTTGTCTTACAAAATAAAGGGTTATTCTAACAGAGCTATGGCTACTGTTATGGCTTTCCTCTCAAGAGCAGCTCTAGATGACATTTGTGCTGCTGCTACTTAGGTGAGTCCTTACAAATTTATGTTACACCACAAACTGGATATTCAGTTGAGGTCTACCACCCTATTGCGAAATGTGATCTTCTAGAGCTCCCCCTATGGTGTAACATGGTTCACAGGAAGTTACTATGCTAATGGCCCTAGGACCTTAACAAGCCTAGCCATGTAATACCCTTGCTCCCTAGTTGACCATCATTAGTTGGTCATTGTTAGCAGAGCGAATTAGTGATTAGCACTGACTGCCCCTGTCCATGACTGACATGGGTGGCACCCCAGGGGTGTATTTACGGTCTCCCATCCAGTTGTCAAGGTTGCACTTAAATAGGGTCATTGAGGAGCTTTGCTTCATGTGAAGTGGGTGTCTAGTCCAGAGAAGCAGCAATCTCTGGGAAACACAGCTGTCTCTCCAACATGTTCATTTTGTCACAGGGTAGGTTGAGATACCTGGAATGAGTGACTGTTGTCCCATTTGATTTGCGGGCATGCAGCATTTCCATTAGGGCAGGGTCAGAGACAGTTCTGTAGGCCAGCCACAGGTTTCCTCTCAGCAGCCTTTAGGATACACAGTACAAAGACAGGGACTTCATTCTGTCTGTGTAGGCAATGTTATGGAGGCCCTCAGTTTTCTTGGTTAAAAATCTCTGTGGTCTCTCAATTTGTTGCAGGTGTTTGGTGAGGTACATGCAAAAGAGAGCATTGTATTCAATTAGTGGTCTGATGAGGGCTGAGTATAGAGGAGTTATAAATATAACATTCTTAGTCTTGGATGGGATGCCCTTATTTATGAGATGCACAATGCAGAAGGCTTTCCTTACTACTGTGGAGAGATGGTGATCGAAGTTTAAATTGCTGTGAACCTGTGTTGCCAAGTCTCTCACCACTGTGTTTGAGCTTAGGGGAGTGCTATCCATGAAGTAATTTGCAGGAGCTATTTCTTTGCCAAAGGAGATAATGATGCACTTTTTTGCGTTTAGTTTTAGACCGTGATTCTGGCACCAGTCATTAATCTGCGTTAGCCGCTTTTGTAATATGTTAACATCACTGGGGGACTCAATGATTGCACCTAGTTTGCAGTCATTTGTGAACTTAGTAAGCCACAGCCACCTACTTTCACCTGGACACCTGAAAAGTAGATTCCAAATAGAAGAGGACCCAGCACAGATCCCTGTGGTATACCACTGGTAACTGGTCTACTGGTGGAGATGGAATCCCCAACTTTGACAGTATGTGTTCTGTTGATGAGCCAGTTTGCTACCCATTTAGTGACGTATGGGTTAATCCCCGCCTGGGAGAGTTTCTCAATGGCACCTAAGTGAGGGATTGTGTCGAAGGCCTTTCCTAAGTCAAGATAGGAAGTATGTACTGCTTTGCCCTTATCCAGGGCTTTGGTGACATTCTCAAAGAAGTCCATCAGGTTTAATAAGCAAGACTTGCCCTTAACAAAGGCAAACTGGGTTGGTGTCAAGAGTTTGAAGGTTGCCTATGTCCTTGATAATAAGGCTGGTTAAGCTTTTGGGAATTGATGTTGTTGTTCTCCATTCTGCTGGAACAAAGCCGGTGTTCAGGCTATGGTAGAAGAGAGTGCCAGGCAGTTTTGCTAGGTCTTATTTTAAATGGTTTAGTAAGCAGCCTGGGATGTTATCTGGTCCCATGAAGGCTGTGCTTTTGGCCTTGGAGAGGTTGGATATGACCTAGTCTTTGGAGATGCTAGGTAGTGGACTGGTGACAGGGATGCTTTGGGATGTGTCTGGTGTGAGCAGGAGGGTGAAATTTGCACCAAATCTGTCCACCAGCAGGTTGACAATTTCTTCTGATTCAGTGTTAGTAGTACCATCCACAATCAGTTTAACACATAGCTTGGCATTCCCTTTAAGATTTCGGACATAGCTAAAGAAAGCCTTATGATTGTCTTTAGCTAGAGATGCTAATTTAGCCTCATAATTGGCTTTACAGAACTTTTACAAGATATCTGACTTGCTTGTTCAAGCTGTGGACAGTATTCTTTCTCTGGTAAGTAAGTTCCCTCTTGTTCTTGGATAATTTCTTCCTTTTTAATCCAAAAAAAGTCTCACGAATAATACAAAATCGACTGTAATAAAAAATAATAATAAAACAAACACAGACTTTATTCAAAAAACCTGGTAAGCGCTTTCATTCCTGAAAGGAACCTCTTCGGACCAAGTTAACATAAAGAAAGCCCTTATAAAGGCATTACATCATAATCACATGACAAACTGTGAGTCAATGAATTAACCCTTTCCTTTTAAGGACCACCTTGTAATTTTCCATTTCATTTAACCCGGGAAAATTACATGCATTTAGTTTTATCTGCCAACAATATTCCTTCCAATTCAACTCATTCTCAGCATCAAACCTAGTAGTATAATTTAAAACTTGGTCAACTACAGAAAACCTAAAGCACATTTTTCCAATTTCAGAACTATGCTTCTGCATAGCATGCTTAGCTAAATTATTATTTGTTTCTTTAATGTCAGCCACCCTCAAGTGTTCATATATTCTTGTATTAAATTCTCTACTAGTTCTCCCTATATAAAAGGATGTACATAATCCACATAAAACTATATATAAAACAACTTTTGATTTACAATTGTAGTCATGTCTTAATTTAATACTAAAATTTCTAGCAACCACCTTAATCTCTTTTCCTTCCAAAATAAATGGGCAGAACTTGCAACCATCCCATTTTGCCATCCCTTTAGTAACCTAGTTTCTTCCTTTTGTTATACAACCAGTTTATACTTGTAGTCCACCAGGGTGGCCTATTTCTTCAGCAAGATGTGGTTTTGATCCTGATAGGTACAGCTGAGCCTATACAGTTGTTTAAATGTCTATACAGGGCATTTGTCTACTCCTCTGCATCGGAGTCATTGTTGACTGTGTTAGCAGGGGTTTGAAACATTTTATACCCTTGCATAGTAGGATAAAGTTTGCTTAGGAGAAACTTTTCAGTCTGTTTGCTCCTGTGGGGGTGTCCAGTCTGATCTTTGATCAGTGAGACAGATTTATGGTCTGACCTCACCAGGGAGGGCAAACACAGGCAGTCGTGTAGTGACCCCCATGTTAGTGAGTACCAGGTTCAGGATATTCAAGCTCCTTGTAGGGGTGCAGACTAGCTGTTCTAGAGCATTTGACTTAACAAAGCACAGGAACCTCAGGGTAATCGCATTTCTGCTCATGTATGTTGTCCAGTCTGTGGATGGATAGTTGAAATTTCCCATGACCAAAGTGGCTGTATAGGGGGGGATTTCAGGCAAGCCCAGGTAATCGGAGTGTTTCTCTTGGTTTATGGTGGTGGAACTCTAGCTGCGCAATGATGTGGTGGGGTGTTTTACCTATATTTATTTGTACTTGGAGTAGCTCTAGAGCATTGTACTGTTTAACCATTCCCGAGGTGTATTTGGATTTAATAAAGATGAATACACCTCCACCTTTTCTCATAGATTAGTACTAAGCTAACTGCCCTTGCGAGCCATTTAAGCCTAGCCAATTATCTCTTGTGAGACTCAAACCCTGCACCTTGTATTTGTAAGGCAAACACCTTAACCATTAGGCCACTTTGGTTCTTTCACACTTGTTTAGGGGTCTGAACATGTGGAAGGCATTGCAGCCTTGTGCTTCCAGGGAGTGCAGTTTTCTGTTGAGGCTGCTAGCATAAAGCAGCATAACCTTGAGTGGATTTCTTTGCATTGGGAATTTTTTTTGTTTTGGCATTGCCTAAAACAGGCACTGTGGGGAGGCAAGTGTCTTTTCCAGTACATGAAAGCCTAAAGGAGATGAGTGAAGACCATCTCTGGCAAAGCAGTGTGGTTTGTCAAACATGTCTTCCCAGGGTGACAGATAGTGGATCCCCTTGGACTGACACCAGAGGCTAAGCCAATTGTTGAAGTCAATCATGTTTTGTCTGTATTGTGGCATCATCCTGGGTGAAGGTAAAATGCTACTTAGTGCTAGGGACATACCTGCTTGGGACACATAATCTGAGAGTTCAGTCATGTCTCTCTACATATTGTCCAGAGAGGTACATCTCAAGTCATTCATGCCAACATGTACTATGACAGAGTCATAACAGTAGTTGTTGTTGAGTGACTTGATTGTGTGCATTTGACGGATCCTGGCACCTGAAAGGCAGCTAACCGTGACGTTCTTCTTGTCCAGCCTGGTGAGGGAGACATCTGTGTGTCTCGCTATGGACTCAACTGTGATCAGGATATTAGGTTTTGTGGTGTTTTGCCATAGGGGCTTATTTGTTGAGACACTTGTAACTGTGTTGCTATGTGAAGTGGGATCTGTTTGTGTTCCAGTATATGTGATCTGTTTGCACTTGGGAGGTCTCTGGTTCTTTGGGTAGGCTCTTAGTGAGTACTTCCACATAGGTGTGTCTATGTGACCTGACCTCATCTTGTGTGAGAAGCAAGGTGTGTGTGCTGACAACCTGCTTGATGTCTTGTTTATTGTTACATGAAAGGACTGAGTCCAGCTTCATGGTATAGTTACATCTCTCACATACTGAATATGTTTGCTTTAGGAGCATGTGGTTGTCGATATACATGAGGTAATTACTACCTTGCCATAGGATGCCATGTCAATCAGGCTAGCTGGAGAAATATTGGGAGGCTTGTATACAGGCAAAATTAAACTAGTAGTAGTAGTAGTAGTAGTAGCACAAAGCACAAGATAAAGAGAAAAATAACATAAGCAACAAGCAAGCAAAATACACCACGGAATTTATTAGCTTAGCGCCTCGGCTATACAGCCTTCAAAGAGTAAAAAAACAAAAAACACCATAGTAATATACAGATGAAATTAACAAGTCACGCCCACTGCTAATTAAATTAAATTACATAGTTCCAATCACAATCTTTATTTAAACCTAGTGGATGTTCTTCGTGTTTCACTGTTGCAGTCATTACATTTGGGTAATCCTGCTGGTAGGTTGCAATGACTGCAACAGTGAATACACCCGAACTTCTACATTTATGGTAAGTGTACACAACTGTACTTTCCAATATATTGAATTTTAAAATATATGAGGTTTCTTTTCTACGCAGCTTACTATTTAAGCTGACCAATTCACCCAAAGACACCTCGACTTTCTCCAGAACACAGCCCCAAATACATTCAGGGCTTGAACTATGAAAGTCCAAAAAATGACTGCCTAAAGGGCTGTCTGTCTTAGCATTTTTTATGTCTCTTATGTGCTCCTGAAGTCACACTTTGAAACTTCTACTAGTTTCACCAATGTAATATTTATTACAACTGCACTTCAAAGCATATATAACCCCACAAGTATTACAACTAAAGTTACATTTAACAGAAAATGATGTCCATTAATGTATTTTAAACAATTGACCACATTTTTGCAGACAGAGCATTTATTACAGGGTATAGTACCCTTGGGCATAGGCATTTCTGTACCAAATCCTACAATGGGAAGTTCAAACTGATTATGTCCTGCCATTTCTAGCCCTCTTATAGGAGATCTGCAGCCTATTGGGCAGCAGTCCACTCAATTCTTTGTCCCTGAGAAACATGGGCCAAAAATTAAAATTAAACAACTAGTCTGCTAAGAGGAAATCACACAATGATCCTCCCTCCAGCAGTTCCTAGCTCAGACAAGGCTATATCCACACTCTTCTGCCACAAGGGTGTAGGGGAGCCCTTCTTAATGTAAAATGGCTGGATTTGAGTTCAAGTGTTATGAAAAGCAGGCTAGATTCAGCAAGTCTATGCTATCTAAGCAATACTATAGTGCAGATATTGAAGCAGGCACAGACAGAAAAAAAAACAGTCAAAAAGGCACCAATTAATACAGTAAAACAGTTAAATGCAGTGGATCAGCACACTTCTGCCCCAAGGGTGAAGAAAAACACCTTCTTAATGTGGAGTAGCTGGTTTGGACCACAAGTGTAGCAAGACCATGCAAACTACCTACAACTAACAGATACAATGTAATATAGTGCAATTAACTACTTAAAGCAGCACCAGACAGTTTATTTTTTAAACTGCTGAAATATAGTAACAGTATGAGAGAAGTGCAAAAAAATATGCAGCACCCTTTTGTGTGTTTCCCAACTCAGACAGACCAGGCAAACACCTACCACCATCAAACAAATAATCACAGTCCTCCCAATGCAAAAGCACAGTAAAGGAGTGTCTGGAGTGAAATGCTACTACAGACAAACTTAGAAGATATGAAATGCTACAACAAACAAACTTAGTACAGATACAGCAGTGTACTTTAAACAGCTTATAAAAGTGTGATTATTCAGTAAAAGTACTTTGCTTTGTATAAATAAGCCAAGAGCCACTCAATTGTACAGAATTTATAAAGGCACTAAAAACAAGATAAGCTGATTAAAAGCCCTTCAGCCAATAAAACTACATGCAAAAATCTCAAATGTTTCACCAACCTAAACAGACCAGGCTACCTCCCAGTGCACTACATGGAAAATCCACTGACCTCTTGATGTATAAATAAGTGTCTGCTAGAGTGTAAGAATACACTACGTATATAATGAATTCAGATCAAGTAAAACAGACAATGAGAGGCAAAATGCACTTTTTCAATACCAGCAAAAGGAAAGACAAATAAATAATTCAGTACATCAGCAGCATTTAGAAAAGGAGGAGCTTATTAAGCTCAACTTACAGTAGGGGTGGGCAGCTTAAAAATCACCAGGTTTAAAAAGCAAATCAACAAAGGTGAGGGTGGTGGGAAACACAGGCAGGGAATCCCCAGCAGTGCTTTAGTTTCTGCAAGTTTTAAATCTTTTCAGAAAAAGACAAAGGGCCAGAAATTCACTCTGTCTTTAAGTATCACTCAAGAGACAATTAAACAATGAAAAATATGTGAAATATGCAGCCTAGATAATTTAAATCTGTCTCCCACATAGAACAAAAACACAAGGCCCAGTAGATTTCTTAAAACCGAAAACAAAATGGAGGAATTACAACAGAAAGCAGCTCTATCACAGACAAAACAATATAGGTTTACTGTCCTCAGCCAGTAGGAAATCCCCAGCAGTGCTTTAGTTTCTGCAAGCTGGCTGGGCAGGTTGAACCCAGATGGAAAGGACATTATCAGATATGAAGGTTATGTACTTAACACAATAGAGCCATGTTGTCTCTTTCCATCCAGTTCAACCATACCACCCAACTTCCTCCTCCTGTATTATGTTTTCTCGATCCCTTGCTTGACCTTGTCATGGGAGCTGCTGTTTTCCACCTTTTGCTTGGGGTGGGTGTCCTTGGTTTCAGGTTTTTGGGTTCAGCAGTGAAACTGGTTTGGAGAGGGACAAACTCAATCTGAGGTTAGTCTGTCAGAGCTAGGCATTATGGGTAGATGGGGCAGAGTTCAGGGCAGAAGTCTTGGAAATGGATGGTCTCAGATCTGAATTGGATCCAATAACCCACAGGCTGAAAGGGACAACATGGATCTATCATTATGATAAGTACATACCAAGTTTACTTCATAGACACAAGGTCCAAGGTTTGATTGTAATCTTGGAAACTAGTACTGGGCTTAAAAAAACTCTGGGGTCACTAGCCTAATAATAACCTATAGCTTTCACTTTCTTCTTGTGATGAAAAGTCTATTTAAATAATTTATTTTCCTCTGTAGTTCAAGTCACTACTCTTTGTATACAGTGTAAGTAGGGCTTGGTTGATACTTCTTCAAGGGCTGTGGCCATGGGTACGGTTTTGAGAAGTTTTGTATGACTGCATTTTCAGAACCTCCCAGATGTTAAAATGGAATTTTAAATTCTCCTTTGGGAAGATTTAGTTTTTGGCTACTCTGCTGCAGAGGTGATCAAAAAGTGTAATGATAGGGGTAAGATGATACAAGGAATCTATTAATAAAGATTTTTCAGCCCTCCTTTTTCAAGGGATTCTGTAACTCCTCATCCAGTTTTGTTAAAAAAACAGTCAACAAAATACAGGTAAACAGGCATTTAAGAAGAAATGCTAAGGTGGTTCAAAGAAGAATTCTGTAAACTCTCAAAACTAAGGACAGTGCAGCAAGTCAGATTGGCTATTTAAAAGTCTTTGCCCCCCCCCTCCCCCCTCCTGGCAGGCTCTTTTTTTCTCCTCCAGAATGCCTGAATCACCAGTTTTCTCTGTGGCAACAGATAGATCCAATGATATCTATTTTTAAGAGATTAAACATTTGGATAGTTAAATCCAACCTTGGTGTCTTTGACAAAGCTTTGGATCCAAGACTCTGACTCCCCTATACCCAGAATTCCCTCTTCTGTCTGAATTACCTCAGATCTCGTTTACCATCTCTTCATCCAGATGTGTTTCTGAGTGCTCATTCTGGGGACAAAATAAGTGAAGTGAAGCTTTTTTCAGTTTTAAATTTCTCCTTGACTCCTTCCTTTACATTGTTTAGTGTTGTGTATAGTATAGCTTAGTGCTAGGTTAGGTTGTTGGGCAGTTTTTTACATAATTAGTCCTTAAGACTAGTAGTGTGATTTTTTTTCTACATTTTTCTGGTATTGCTACATTTTTAGTAATAGCTCTACTAACTGTGTATAACAGCAGGTTTGATAGGGTAATTTATTAGTTTTCCTCTGTTTATTTTAACTGTTGTTTATTGATAGATAGATAGATAGATAGATAGATAGATAGATAGATAGATAGAATGTAATAGAAGTTTTTCTAATAATGTGTATATTTTTTCTGACAAAGCATCAGACTTTAAAAAGTGTTCAGCCTGTGGACACAAGATCCTGCCTAAAGATCTCAATTCCTTGTGTATTTACTGCTTGGGTGCCTCTCACCTTTAGAAAAATTGTGAAATTTGTGCTGCTTTGGGTACCGAAGCCATTCAAGTTAGAAGAGAAACTGATAGTCAAGGGTTTGTTACCCCCCACAGACAGGATCATCCACTAAGTCTTCTGAAGCAAGATCCACATCTGCTTCTCCAAGTACTGAAAAGAGGAAGGAGAAAGATAAGGACTGGCCTAAAAAACAGAGAGATGTGTGTAGAAAAAAGAACTGGTGAAAAGAGAGTAGAAAAAAGAGACTGTAAAAATCAAGAAAGTGGTCTCTGGATCTGTCCAGGTTGTTGGTTTGAAACCAAAAACTTCTAGGCAGTTGGCTCCACCTGCCATCTGGGTCTGAATTCCCTCCCCTAGAGCTACCATTTCACCAGAGCTAGTGAGCCCTCAGTCTCGTATCAATAGCTTTGTCATCAATGTCTGGCAGGTCCACAAGAACTCTCATAGAATGGAAGTTGACCAAATGATGAGAAAATTTTTGAGGACACAGATCCAGCTTGGAATCCTCCTAGTACTGTCCCTAAGAGGAGATTTGAAAACAGGCCTATTGACCATGTTGCACTTTGCTCCAGTACCAGTCCACTACTCTGATCTGGTTCTCATGAGTCCTTACCCTTTCAGCATACCTTGGTCAGATCTGACAGTCCAAGAGATGACAGCTTCAACTATGTCCCTTACTCTTTCATCTCCAATGATATCAGGTCGAGATGAGTCCTGGAGCTGAAGTTTCAGTATCAGAATGCCAACAGTGAAATCAACCTCAAAGTTCTCAGAGCCATTTCTCCCACTCCATGCCTAGGCATTTGACAGCTTGAGTCTGAGATCCTCCTTGAAGCAGATTTCTGTTGGCATGGGGAAGCTTCCAGAGTCAATCAACTGAGGAAGTACCTTCTCAGCTCCAATGGAGGAGTCTGCTTTCAAAGCTGTGGAGAGGGCCTTCTCTGAACCAGAAGGCAGGTGCATGCACCAAGTTTGGGTCTGACTCGACACTCAGTGGAATCCTTTCCTTATACCTCTCATTCAGGTTGACAAGGACAGTCAGAATCCACAGACTTCAAGATAGCTCAGCACTTGTGCTCCCAGTCTGATTCGTCTCCACCAGAACCCCACAGTCATGTTCCAAGAAAGCAGACGTACAAACAGAAGCACACAGACTCATCTCTTGTGACTGTCACTGAGGTCACTGATTTGGATGAGGGAGAAGTATTCCCCCGGAAGACGTTACAATTGGGGACATCCTAGAATTGATGAAGCAGAAGAGGGGATGATCCACTGAAACTTCCTCTATGGATGAGTCTGTGTTCCTTGATGCTTTGGGTCTGGCTCATCTGTGTTCTGGGTGGTTCTCTCCTCTGATGCATTGGTAAATCTTATGGCACAGAGGGCATGGAAGGACCCTGATGTTAAAGAGACAATCCCTAAATAACCAAACAGAATCCTAGTAGCTCCAAAAGACATAACGCACTCATTTAAAAGTCCTCCAGCAGATGTCATGGTGATAACAGCAGCCACAAAGAAAGAACTGTTCGGAGAGAGAGATCTTCCAATCGTCTCTCTAGCAAAGAGTCCAGGGCTTTGGAAAGGTTAGGGAAATGAACTTACACATCAGTGACTTTTGCATTCAGGGTGCTGAATTACCTTGCTCATGTGACTCATTTCCAAAGGGACTTGCTGAAGAAGATATCCAACTCTCTTTTGAGTAACTTACCATCAGATGTCCAAAAGACAGTGGACATCTGAATGTCTACCATACAAACTGCTTATGTTGCCATGCAGCTGCTATCAAAAGCAGCAGATGGCACAGCAAAAGTAGCTGGTACAGGCATTACCATGTGTCATCATGCCTGGATGCAGCATTGCGACTTCATTGAAAGCTTCAAACCATCCTTCATTAATGCCAATTTAGATGGTTCCACCATATTTTGACCCAAGGTTAAAGAGATACTTACCAGGAGTAAACAATATGGCAAGACCCTGTTTTTGTAGGAATCCAGTTCTCCACTCCACATAGATACTATTCCAGGAATCAAAGGGGAGGTAAGAAAATTTGGTTCAAGAAATCACAAGGTTTTCTCCATGACAGGCCCCCCCCTAAGGCAAATGAAGCAGCTCAAACTGATGTCACTACAGAGGCAGACTACAGAATCAAGATTTCTGTGGCCCCTTTTAATGAGTAACCCTACCAACTGCACTCTGGAGACAGTCAAGGGGCACTTACCCTTGCACATACAAGCCTGCCAAATCATTACTATAGATTCATGGGTGTTAAGGATAATTATCAGAGGCTATGCCATACCCTTTTTGTAGCCTTCAAAGAAAAGATTCCTGATACTCCACCAAGCCAACTGGAATCTATAGTAACATAAGTTTCAAACTTGCTAGAAAAAAGTCTCCCAACAGGTCCCACCAGACCAGTTAGACTCTGTAGTCTTTTCCAGGTTTTTCTCAGTTGCAAAGAAGACAGGGAACCTTAGGCCAATATTGGACCTCAGCCACCTCAATCAGTTTGTAAAACACAACATTCCAGATGGTCATGCTACAGTCCATACTACGACTGTTAAAGAAGGACAATTGGATATGCTTTATAGACCTCCAAGATTCCTATTACCATTTAAAGATTCAAAGGCAATCCAGGAAATGTCTTCATTTCTGGCTGGGAGCCAGTCATTACCAGTTCAGAGCACTGCCATACAGTCTGACGCAAGCCACCGGGTATTCACCAAGATTATGGCAGTAGTAGCAGCTCTTCTACGACTGCAAGGGATCCAAGTTTTCTCATATCTAGACGATTGGCTCCCAACTGCTACTTCCAGGGATGTACTACTTCAGCACCAGGTTTTTCTGTTCTGCTTTGTCTTGGAGATCAGCTAGGCATAACTGTCAATAATGCAAACGGTAAGCTGTACCCTACCAAACAATTAGAATTCATAGCATGTCAAACTGATATGATTCATTAAACTGCTAAACTTCCCACATCAAGAGTTCTGCTATTAAGATAGGGTAGCTGTTCAGGTTCTACATCTGTTATGTCTGATGGCTTCTATCATCGCTTTAGTACCACTAGTAAGATACTACATTGACGTGTTACACTGGACACTGTCAGTCCAATAGTCACAGAACCTCCATCCCTTCCATGCCAGAATCTGTCTTACTCAAATATGCAGAAACCACATAAGTTAGTGAGTAACTTATCAGTTGCAGAAGGGAGAACATTCTGTTCATCAATCCCCCCCAACCCACAGTAACAATGGACACTTCCTTTCTAGGGTGGTGGGGGCATTTTGAGGGGAAGATGGTTCAAGGGACATGTCATCTGTGGAGACCAAACCTCAACATCAATATCTTGGAGATGACAGCAGTCCTCCTAGCATTGCAGCCTTTCCAGGACTTCCTGTCCAAGAGTGTGATTTCCATCCAGACAGACAATATGCCAGTGGTATGGCACATCAACAAACAAGGGAGGAACATGTTCATATCCTCTTTACTGGAAGGCCATGCAAGTTTATCAGTGGGTGATGTCTTATCATCACTTCCTTGTAACAGTGCACATTTCTGGAAACAAACTGTCAGATGTGTTAGACAAACTGAGCTTATGTATCCTATTACTAAATGAAATGGTCTTTCTCAAACAAACAGTGGCAGTGGAAATGTTATGGCACTTGGGCCAACCTTACTGCAACCTCTTTGCCTCATGCCATAACAAGAAGTGCAGCAGTTACTTTGCTTTCATCACTCCGCAGGGACAGTCACAGAGATGTTCTAGTCCACACTTGTCCTCTGGGTCTCCTCTATGGATTGCCATCAATACTTCGCAACACAATTTATAAAGAAGGCCATGAGGTGCAACACCAAAGTGATCCTTATTGCTCTGGGCTGGGCCTGGCAGTTTGGTTCCCTTCGTTTGGCCTCCTTTCATGCACCCTCCTTGGGTGCTGGATCCCATTCCAGATCTCCGGAGTCACCCATCTGGGATGCCTCTATAATATCTACAGACCCTACAACTGTATGATTTCTCCTATTTTAATGGTAGTCAAAGATGCCAGGCTATTTTCCCCAGTAGTCCACAAAATTTCTTCTTAAAACCAGTCAACCAAAACAACTTACAAAAAAGCAAATGGAAAAGATTTTCTATTTGGCTGTCATCAAAAGGACTAGGTCCTTTTTCTGCCCCACTCCCATCGATATTGGAATTTTTAACAACTTTGTCACCACGGTTCTACTCTTTTTTTTTACTATCAAAGTTCAAATGGTTGACATTTCAAAGTTTCACATAGGTCATAATGACTCTTCCACTGTTTCTGTTATGATATCCAAAGGTTCCCTCAAGGGAACTTTTTTACTGAGGCCTCCCATTTGAGAACTAGTTCTTCCATGGGATGCCATGTTTTCCTTCAGTCATTAACTCGGAAATCTTTTGAGCCTACATCATCAGCTGACTTGAAGTTTCTTTCTTGGAAAACTGTCTTCCTGATTGCCATTACATCTGACAGACAAGTTTCTGCATTACAAGCAAGCCACCCTTTCTCATCTTCCACAAAGACAATGGCATTGAGAACAAACCCTGCCTTTCTCCCAAATGTTTCATCTGAAGCAAATCTGAATCAGTACATTGACCTGCCAGTATTTTTTCAAAGTTTACTCTAGTAAAGGAGAACATATATTTCATATATTACACGTTCATAGACAGCTTAGATTTTACTTACACTGTACTGAAGATATTAGAAAATCAGATCAGCTATTGCTCTCCTTTGCCAAAACAAAACTGTGTCAAAAGTTAAACTTTCTAAGTGTCTGGCAGACTACATTGTCTTTGTTTATAAAAATCTAGGGTTGTCCCTGCACTCAAAGCCAAAGGCGGATTCCACTAGAGCAACTGCTACCTCTATAGCATTCATGAAAATAATTCCTGTTCATAACATCTGTGCAGCAGCAACTTGGTCAACAGTTCATACCTTTATATTGCATTACAAGTTGGATGTGCAATCTAGAGCTTGTGCATCCTTTGGCTCTGCCATTCTCAGGAATGTCCATCCTCAAGACCACCCATTTCTTTTTGCACAACTTGTGAATCTGTTCCAAGTGTTGAATTGGATTAAAATAAACATCACATGCAAAAGTTATGTACTTACTATAACAATAGATCCATGTCATCTCATTTTCATCCAGAATCGTTGGTAGGGTAGCAGTCAGTCTTGATTCTGGCAGAAAGTGCCAAGGTGAGATTTGACTACCCAAACATCAAACAGGACAAAAATAAGGCAACACAGATGTATCATTATGGTAAGTACATAACTTTCATGTTCAGACAAAGGGGTTCTGAAGATCATTCATCAAGATTACAGATGGCAGTAAGAGGAAATTCCTCCTTTCCAGGGAGCAATCACTTATCCTCCAAACCAGACTTATTTACACCTGTCCTTCATCACATGCTGTCCCAAGTAGTGATAGAACTTGTTCCACTTTCCCAAATGGGAAAGGGGTTTTATTCAAGTATATTTTTAGTGCCAGGGAAAGAAAATGTTAGAGACGAGTTCTGGATCTTTCTTTCTTTCCTAAAACTACTGTGAGTTCCCTGACTCAAAATTATGTCACTTCACAATCTGTTACATCTTCTTCTTCATTCATGTTTCTTTTGTAATATTATAAAAGATGCTTATCATCACATTCCTATTCATCCGGACTTCAGACATTTCTTAAGTTTGTGTGTCTGGATAATATTATCAGTTCTCTGCCCTACCCTTTGGACTCTCCACACCAAGAGTGTTCACAAAGTGTCTACCTCCAGTTAAAAAGCTTATTGCAGGCTATAGGGTGTCCACATTTTTCCATATTTAGATGACTTGCTTATTGTTGCAAAGTCTTTTTCAAATTGTCTAGAATATCTCTCTCTGTCTCTCAGAAAAGAAATATTTTACATAAGCTAGGATTGTAACAGAACATTCAAAAGCCTTTCTTGACTCCTTTTCACAGGATTGTGTTTCTGGGATGTCAACTAGACACCACAGTTCAAAGAGCTTTTGTTCCACAGGAAAATAATATAGGTTCATAGGTTCATAGGTTCATACTAGGCTATCTGCCCGAGGGCATTTACAAGCCTAGCCCATAGTTTTGTGGCTTACCACCCTTTAGTATGGGGAACTATACCCATTATTTTGCTGTGCCTCTGTCGAGCAGTGACACTGAGGTAATCCCTGGGGTATATCTGCAATCTCCCATCCATTGGTCAAGATTTCTCTTGAACAAGGCCAGCAAGGTGCTCTGCCTCACATATACTGGAATTTTGTTCCACAGCATAGGGAGTCTTTGGGTGATGAATCTATCCCTCCAGCACGTCCTATTAATAGGGTTTAAGTCTCCCGCCCTTGTGGCTCTGCCGGATCTAGATTTTTTGAGGTGAAGCATATTCATCAAATCTGGGTTTGACATGGCCTTGTATGTTAGGCAAAGGTCACCTCTGAGCAAGCGACTGAATAGAGCTGGAGTTCTTTCAGTCGGGCAGCATAGGACAGATGTTTGAGACCCTTTATCCTTTTGGTGAGGAACTTTTGTGGCCTCTCCAGCTGCTGCAAGTGTCGGGTCAGATACATTCCGAATGGGGCATTGTACTCAATCATTGGTCTGATGAGTGATGAGTATAGGGAGACTATGACCTCCCTTGATCTAGATGAGAATCCCTTCATGATAAGGTGGGCAATGTAGAAGGTCTTCCTAACTACTTTAGCTACATGGGTGTCGAATGACAGACTACTATCAACCTGGGTCCCTAGGTCCCTGATAACTTCTTCTGTGCTCAGTGGATTGCCACCTATTTGGTAGCTAGGTAACCTTGTTTTCCCAAGGGTATGACTATGCATTTTTGGCATTTAACTTTAGGCCATGGCTCTGGCACCAGTTATCCGTTTCTGTGAGACCTTTCTGAAGGATATCTGTGTCAGATGTGTTTTTCTATTCGCCCAGTTTGCAGTCATCTGCAAACTTTGTCAGCCATAACCCTCCTGTGTTTGCTTGGTACTGAAAAGTAGATGCCAAACAAGAGTGGGCCCAGGACTGAGCCCTGTGGTACACCACTTGTAACAGGCTTTGAGTCTGACATGGCGCCAGCAACTCTGACCCTGTGGGTTCTGTCACTCAGCCAGTTTGCAACCCATCTTGTGATGTATGGGTTAACATTTAAGCTGATGAGTTTTTCAATGATACCCGAGTGGGGTATTGTATCGGCCTTTCGCCAGATCGAGGTAGGCTGTATGGACTGCCTTTCCCTCATCAATGGCTTTGGTGACTGTTTGAAAAAGTCAACCAAGTTTAGAAGGCATGATCTGCCTTTGACAAAGCCAAACTGGGATGGATCCAAAGTCTGCAAGTTCCCTATGTCTTTATTTATGAGGTCCATTATGATCCTCTCCATGGCTTTGCAGATAAGGCTTGTCAAGCTAATGGGCGGTAATTTCCAGGGTCGGTGGAGGCACTGCCTTTGTGAAGTGGGACCACAGTTGCAGTGCCACCCTGGGCAAATGATCCAGAGGTAAGACTATGATTAAACAGCTGTCCTAGCTGTGGGTTTAATTCCGTTTGAGTTAAGTGGAGCACACAGCCGGGGACACCATCAGGTCCCATGGATGCTGTGTTTTTTGCTTTGGAGAGAGCAGTTCTCACTGGGCCGTTCGAGATGTTTGGGGGCTGCAATGCTTGGTATAGATATCTCTCCTTTTGGGGGGGGAGTTGCACTGAACCTGTCAGCCAGTATGTTGGCAATGTCTGTAGGATCAGTAATCTTCACATCATTTTGAACTAGTTCTGAACATATCTGGGAGTTTCCTCCCAGGTTTCTCTTTATAGCTAAAGAAGGCCTTATGATTGTCTTTTGAGTCTTTAGCTATTTTTCTCTCAAAATTTGCTTTGGATGATTTTATGAGAGCTCTTAGTTTTTTACTTATAGTGATCAAGGGTGTCTTACCTTTTAAGGATTTTGCTCTATCTTGTAGTAGCTTCCTCCTTTTGTTGTAGAGTTTGTTTATGGCTGGGGTCCACCAGACTGGCCTTGCCTTTGGTACAAAGAGTCTTTGTTTTGCTTGGGATTGCCTTATCCATGCAGTCCTGCAGGTGCTGGTAGAAGGCATTTGTAAGTGATTCAGTGGCTTGAGTACTGTTTTCCGCCAGCTCAGGGGCCTTAAAGGAGACCACACTAGTCTTTAGAAGTGTGAAGTCGGCTTTCGAGAAGTTCTTTACTGTGGTCTTTTTTATTTCAGGTGGGGGTGGGATGAGGACCTCCAGCGAGATTAGTTTGTGATCTGATCTCACCAGTGAGGGGTATACTTCCAGTGTTGAACATTGTGCTCCCATGTTCGTGATGATGAGATCAAGTATATTTTCTCCTCTTGTGGGGATGGTGACTAGTTGTTCCATGGCATTTGAGTTTATGAATTCCAGGAACTTTTGGGCTAGGGTGTTTGGGCTTGAGTAGTGTTCCCAGTCTATATTAGGGTAATTGAAGTCACCTAGTATGATGGTGTTTGGTGATACATTTATCCCCTCTAGTGTTTTCAGGAAGGACATGTGAGGTTCCTGAGTTTGTGAGGGTGGCCTGTAACATGCTACAATTTGCAGAGCAGTCTTGCCTATGGTTAATTGCACCTGGATGGTCTCCGATGCATCGTGCATTGCCACCAGTCTTGAGGTGTGGGTGTCCTTGATGAATATGGATACCCCCTCCTTTCTTGGTATTGACCGGATTTTGGGGAACGCATGATATGAGGTAAAACCTGATAGTGCTGGGGTGCTCTCAGGAGCCTTGAACCAGGTTTCTGTCACAGCACAGACATCGATGTTCTCCATACTGAGAAGGGCCTTGAGTGCGTGCATTTTGAGATTTAGACTTCTGGCATTGAGCAGCATTACCCTTAGTTTTTTCCTTTTTGTGTTCTAGGGTGGTAGGTTTAGAATTTGAGCCTTGCCTAAAAAGGCACTATGGGGTGGCAAGAGCCTTTGCCAATATCCGGAATCCCAGGGTGACAGGTGCAAGCCCCGCCCCTTGGCAGCGTGGCTTGTCCAGCATGTCATCCCAGGCAGACAGACATTGGATCCCCTTTGAATGACACCAGAGTTTAAGCCAATTGTTAAAGCTGATCATCTTATCTCTGTATTGTGGCATCATTCTTGGTGAAGGTAGGATACTGCTCAAGGTCAGGGTCATACCTGCCTGGGCTACATAATCAGAGAGCTCCTCAATGTATCTTTCATGTAGTCCAAGGAGGTACGTCTCAGGTCGTTTACACCAGCGTGGACAATGACTGAGTCGAATTGGTACCTGTTGTGGGGGGACCTGAGTGCTTGCGTTATGTGGCGGATTCTGGCGCCCGACAGGCAGCTTACTGTGACCTTCTCCTTACTCAGTCTGGTGAGTGGGACGTCAGTGTGTCTGACTATGGAGTCACCAATGACTAGTGTGTCTGGCATTGTGTTTGGCCTTAAGGGCTGTGACTGTTTGACACTCTGACTGTGAGGTCTATGTGTTGCAGGTGTTGTGTTCTGAGGTGGTGGCTGTTTGGGTGTCTGCTTTGGTGGCCTCTGCTGTTTTGGTAGATTTTTGATCAGAGCCTCCGAGTATGTCTTTGTGTGTTTATGTGTATGATTTGAGGTTGTGATGGTACTATGTGAGACTGGGTCTATAGTGTGTGTGTGGTAACCTTCTCCTCCTGACTGGTCTTGCCAGTCCTATGTTGAGAGAGCTCAGCCTCCAGTTTGGCCGTATATTTGCATCTCTCGCATGTATTTGTGTTTTGTGGGAGGAGGAGAGGGTTGTCTGTGTACATGAGGCAATTGTAGCATTGCCTCAATATTCCCAGGTTCACCAGCTGAGCAGGAGAGGACACTAGCAACTGATCCCTCGACATGCTAGAAGGACTATCTATATCTTAGATCTGTGGTAACTGACTGCTTTGGGACAGGACGGGAAAAGGAGAGATCTGGATTAGGTTATCTGTTGTCTCCAACACGTGACTATCTATATCTTAGATCTATTTCTATGGTTTCCCACTCAGACTTCGGTCAGTGAGAGAATTCCTCAGGATTTGGGTTCTTATGGTTCCTACATTTATCATGATACATCTGCAAGACTCCAGATGAGAAATATATAGTTGTATCTGAAATTTCTTTGGTTCCAGCACCAACATCCCTTATCTTTTCAGATTCCAGTGCTGGGGTTTGTCAGAAGGGACATCACGTGTTGGAGACAACAGATAACCCTAATCCAGATCTCTCCTTTTCCCGTCCTGTCCCAAAGCAGTCAGTTACCACAGATGACTCAGACTTTGCTTGGGGAGCAGTTTCAGGAGGGATAAAGGTGTGTGGGACAACAAGGACAGATGCAAGTGTATAAATAAAAGATGCTTGCATTAATCATGGCACTCAACTCCCTGAATCATCCTTGGTCCCCAGGACCTCCAAGTTGTTACAAACAATACCACAGTGATATGGTACATCAGCAAGCAATATGAAAACAAATCATACCCTCTCTGCAGACTAGCCATGTTAGCTTGGTATGTAGCACAATCTTATTCTACAGTCATCTTGCATTCCGTCAGAGCAAAACTGTGTGGCAAACAACCTGAGCAGGACAATGGCACACTGTGATGAATGGAAACAAGATTAGGGGGTCTTCCAAGATTTGATCTATCTGTGGGAAGTTCCTTAAGTGGACCTCTTTGCTTTCTCTCTGAACAATTAGTTGGCAGGATTCTGCTTCAGGACTCAGTGCAAGAAGACCTGGCAAAACTATGCCTTTTCATTTTCTTGGACAGGAATGATCCTTTATGCTTTTCTACCCTTTCCACTAATATTCAGGGTACTTCTGAAGATTCCCCCAAGATCACTGTGAATCCCTTCTGGCCCAGACAGCTGTGGTTCTCCCTTCTTTTGAAAATGGCCAGGGACAAGTACCACAAGCTTCCTTGCAGACTGTATCTACTCACACAAGAACAGGGGTGCTTGATACACCCCAACACCAGTTAGCTTCAACTGACTGCTGGACAGTAGGGTCTTAATTCCCTTAAGGCAGCTGTTTACTGAAGATGTAGCAGGTACTAATGGAGACAAGAAATCCTGCCACTAGAAAAAAGTATATTAGCAAATAGAAAAAAACTTTATAATTTGGTGCTAACAACTTAAACAGCACCAGTTCAGAGCTAGCTGTTCACTGGTTTTATATTTGTGCGAGTTGCTATCCTATGGCCTTTCTTACTCCCCTATCAAGATTAATTTATCATCCATTTCAGCATATCTGCTTGTGGATCCTCCTCTTTCAGTGTATTCTCATGTCATGTTTTTGAAATGGGTTTTGCATAAGAGGCCTCCAAGAAAATGAGTGGACCCTCCTTGGGATCTTAATTTTCTGTTAGGAAAGCTAACACTTGCTCCATTTGAACTAGCTAACCTGGCTGACTTGAGGTTCTTAACTTATTCACTCCAGAGCAGCTCAGAAAATGCTGTCTGCTTACTTCCACCATAGGAACAACACTATAGCCTAAGCTAATTTTCAGATAATCAATTTGTAATACCTTGCAGGAAACAAATGCTAACTCTTTAATCATAACAGCTAGACTAAAAATGTAAATGTGAAAGTTGTTCAGCAGACACTGACCTTTTCAACAGTGTAAATGTTGATAGTGTATATCTAAGTCATTATTATATATTTGCCAAGGAATGCTGGTAGTGTGCTTATTTTTTACCTTTTTGGTTAAACAAAAACACAATATCTTTGTGAATGTACTATGTAGACCCATATAATTTCTAATCAGTTTGTTTGTATGAATGTCAGCTTTAACATGATACCTTAACCATTACTGTGTGATGCTCCTTCACTGAAATATTCACAGAAATATGATTACTATTATATCTCTCATAATTGAGAAATAAAGCATAATATCTCATCACCTGTAACAGACAGAGACTACACATCAGTATACAAGTTGTGTGGCTCAATGTTAGCTTCAAAATGATGCATCATTTGTGTTGTCACCATGCTCCCTTGCATGGATATGGGCATAATAATGAGAAATATTGCAAATATATAATTTTCATAATCCTACAAGACTAAACAAACTGTGATATCTGTACATGTGCACAGCATACCGACAGTTTTTTACCATGTTGTAAGGAGTAATACTGTCTTCAAAATTAAGTATTACTTGGCACATTAACATGATTCCTTGTTATTTACCAAAATATGAAAAAAAATCATAATTTCCATAAGCTAAGTCCTAAACATACTTTGATATCTGTACATGTGTACAGCATACAGACACAGTTATATTACCATGTTGCAAATATTAATAATGTTTTCAAAATGAGGTTTTACTTAGCACATTGACATGCTCCCTTGAAAAGTATTTCATCTCATTATGCAACCACAACAAGTCAAAGACAGAGTGTTATTTTTTGTTAACCTTTTAAAAATAAAATCATTAAAAGCAATTAAATATGGAGACATCCTTGAATGTGGGCCTGGTGCTGCAAACATCTCAAATGGAAACATGCCACTCCGAACAGCACTTCTTGGAAAAAAAAAAAACGAGTTGGACAGCTCACAACTACAATTTTAGAAACTGGAATCAGGCATGCAATCTAGTGGTGTGTTTTCGATTATTCTTAGGCTACTGGAATCACCCATCCATTCACAAAAGACACAGCTACAAAATCAGCTAACACAACTACCTCTGGTGATGGAATTGCCAAACCTCTGGGACAGAGAGTGAGTGAGGGCTGGGGCAAGCCTATATCCACCTAACACCTCCCACCTCTTTTTCCCATCCTGATAGCACAGTTTCAACTATCTCCCTGGAATTCAGCAGGATCGGAGATGAAAAGACTCCGGTGCAGATGTTTCTTCTAAGAACCAATGTCCTGGTAAATAGAGAGATCCAACAGTAAATTCTGCAAGAAGCAGGAAAAGAAAGGAAACATCTACTGTTGGACCCTCTATTTATTTGGTCAGAACAAAAAAAAAGTTATGTCTTACCATAACGTTCCATCTGTGTTGTTGATCTTCTTTCATCCATAACTGATGGGTTCGGTTCCGAGCCCTCAGAACCGAGTCAGCCTAATACCAAGCTCACGCCAGCCAAAAACTCTCGAGCTAAGTTTCTACCCACACTGCCCTTTTCCCTGTTACCTCAGATTGAGTTTGCCCATGTTATACAAGTAAAGCAGAGGCCATTTCTGCACAAATGCCCTAAGACACCACTTGGACCCAAAGTATCCCCCAGGAGCCTTTGGCGGGGGAAGGAGGGTGGGAAGTGATGAATGAAAGAAAATTTATAACACAAATGGAACATTATGGTAAGACATAACTTCTTTATCTGATGTTAATCTTCTTTCCATTCATCACTGATGTGACAGAATCCCCAGCTACCTTGTGATCCTTGGGTGGCCCTTATGAAAGAACGTTCTTGAGTACCATTGAGCCAAAGGCAGCTCTCCCTCTGGAGACCACACCCAATTTGTAATGATTGATAAAAGTGTGGGGTTTAGCCCAAGTGGCTGCTGCACAGATATCATCCATAGAAGCCCTGGAATAGAAGGCTATAGATGTTGTCATAGATCTAGTAGAATGAGCTTTAATATTATGAGGCATAGATTCTTTTGCAAATGAATATGTGCAGCGTATGCATTCCCGTAGCCATTTTGATAAAGTGACCTTGGAGACAGAATTTCCCATTCTAGGCCCAGAGAAGGAAATGAAAAGTTGGTTAGTTTTGCGAATTTCTTTGGTCTTAGGTTCATAGGTTCATACTAGGCTGTCTGCCCTGGGGGAATTATAAGCCTAGCCTGATTCTGTATGGCTTATGCCACCCCTTGATTTGAGTATACTGTGCCCTTTTTAAGGTTTGGTTTACTGTGCCTCTGTCTAATAGTGACACGGGAGTAATCCCTGGGACAAACCTATGATCCCCCATCCACCTATCGAGATTCTTCTTGAAGAGATTCAGTGAGGTGCTCTGCCTAACATGAACTGGAATTCTATTCCAGAGCAAAGGGAGCCTCTGGGTTATAAACCTGTCCCTCCAGCAAGTTCTATTTATTTCTGTGCTGAGGTTTAAGTCCCTCGAGTGTGTGGCTCTACGGAGTTTAGATTTACTGAGGTGGAGCATGTCCATTAATTCTGGATTTGACATAGCTTTGTATGTCAGGCATAGATCGCCTCGAAGTAGGCAGTATGCAACTGAATAGAGCTGGAGTTTTTTTAACCGAGCAGCATATGGCATCTGTTTGAGAACCTTAATCCTCTTGGTGAGATACTTTTGGGGTCTTTCTAATTGCTGCAGGTGTCGGGTAAGGTACATCCCAAAAGGGGCATTGTATTCTATGATGGGCCTGATGAGGGATGAATAAAGGGGCACGATTAATTCTCTTGATCTAGATGTGAAACCCTTCGTGATGAGGTGGGCTATGTAGAAGGTCTTTCTAACCACTTTGGCAATGTGGTTTTCAAAGGAGAGATTGCTATCAACTTGAGTCCCCAGGTCCCTAATAACTTTCTCTGAACTTAATGGGTTTCCACCTATGTTGTAATTTGTGGGCACATTGTTTTTGCCAAAGGGTATGACTATACATTTTTTGGTATTTAGCTTTAAACCATGGCGCTGGCACCAGTTATCTGTCTCTGTGAGACCTTTTTGAAGGATGTTTGTGTCAGCTGGAGAGTTGATTATGGTGCCCAGTTTGCAGTTGTCTGCGAACTTGGTGAGCCATAGTCCTCCCACATTTGCCTGTACCTCAGAAAAGTATATACTGAACAAGAGTGGTCCCAGGACAGAACCCTGTGGGATGCCACTTGTGACCGGTTTCGAGTCTGACATGGCTCCAGCAACTCTCACTCTGTGGGTTCTGTCTTTGAGCCAGTTTGCGACCCATCTTGTGACATAGGGGTTTATATTTAAGCTGGATAGCTTATCTATGATGCCCGAGTGGGGTATTGTGTCAAATGCCTTTGCAAGGTCCAGATAGGCTGTGTGGACTACCTTCCCTTCATCTATGGCTTTGGTGACTGTTTCAAGAAGTCAACCAGGTTCAAAAGGCAGGATCTGCCCTTGACAAAGCCGAACTGGGTAGGATCTAGTGTCTATAGGTCCCCAATGTCTTTGTTTATGAGCTCCATGATGATCCTCTCCATAGCCTTGCAGACTAAGCTAGTCAGGCTTATGGGGCGATAGTTTCCAGGGTCCGTAGAGGCTCCACCTTTGTGGAGTGGGACCACTGTTGCTGTACGCCATTCTGTGGGCACATATCCTGTAGTGAGGCTGAGATTGTATAGCTGTTTTATTTGAGGGATTAGTTCCTCTTGGAGTTCATGTAGGACACAACCTGGGACGCCATCTGGTCCCATGGAAGCAGTGTTTTTTGCTTTGGAGAGGGCAGCCTTCACCTGAGCATCAGAGATGTTTGGGAGGCAGCCCTCTGCCGGGATAGATACTTGCTCTTTTGGGGGGGTCTTGTCTAAATAAAATCTCCATTGTCTGTGCACATCCAAGGAATGTAGGCAGTATTCCTTTTTATTAGAAAAATTCAGGAAGCATACTGGTAAGACAATAGTCTGATTGATGGAAAAGTCAGAAACAACTTTGGGGAGGAAAGATGGATTTGTCCGGACTGATACTCTGTCCTTGTGGAAGATTAGATAGGGCCTTTTCTGCATAATGTCTGAAGCTCAGAGATTCATCTGGCTGATGTGATGGCTACCAGGAAGAGGGATTTCCATGACAAGAATTTGAGGTCACACTTCACTGTGGGCTCAAATGGAGACTGAGTTAAAGACTGGAGAACTAACATGAGGTTCCATGGCTCTGTATGCTGTCTGATTGGAGGCCTAATGTGAGGAAACACTTTTGAGAAAAGTTTGATATAAATGCAGTACTAAGTATTGTAAAACCACTGTGACTGGAGCCAAATACAGATCTAGTTTCTTTTTCTTTGACCAAATAGAGACTCTTTTCCATTTGTCCAGCTATAGTCTTCTGGTGGATGGTTTATGAGAGGCCATAATAGTGTCACGAACAGGTGAGGTGAGATCATCCTGCCTGGCGACTAATGGAAGTGGAGAAACCAAGCTGTCAGCTTGAGACTGGACAGGTTTGGATGACTCAACCCTTGGGGGGTGAGAAATCAGGTCTGAAAGAGGGTACAGAATCCATGGTTAGCATAACAGATGAGGCTGAAGGAAGGGGAACCAAATTTGTCGAGGCCAAAAGGGGGCTATGAGGATCACTTTGCATTTCAACTGAATGGCTTTCTTTATGAATTGGGGTATCAGCGGAATTGGGGGATAGCCATATAGCAGTCCCATGGGCCAATCATGAATCAGAGCATCCCTCGGGGACTCCCCCTTTGGGGGGAATAAGGCAAAATAGCTGCTGCATTTGTTGTTTGATGGGGAGGCCAATAGGTTGTAACAAGGCTGGCCCCAATGGCTGAAAATTTCTGCCGCTACTTCGAGATTGAGAGACTATTCGTGAGGCAAGAGAATATATCAGCTCAACTTGTCTACAATCACGTTGGAACTCCCCTGAATATGCGTTGCCATCAGAAAGTGGTTGGAAGCTATCGCCCACTGCCAAATTCTCATGGCCTTTCGACACAGGGGACAGAACTTGGTTCCTCCTTGCTTTTTGATATACCAGACTACTGACATATTGCCTGACCGAATTGCAATCGTTCCAGAAGGAAGAACAGGTTGGAATGCTTGCAATGCTAACAGCACCACTCTCAGTTCTAGAACGTTGCTATGCAGGTAGGCCTCCAACATGGACCATGCGCCTTGGACTGTCTTTCCCTGGAAATGCCCTCCACCCCATCCTATCAGGGAAATATCCATGGTCACATTGGCTTTGGGCTAAAGGGGCTGGAATGGATGGCTCCAAAGTTCTGTGTCTGGCCTCATCCATCAAAGAAGGTCCTGCTTCCAAGAATTGGTTATCTGAATTTGAAAGCATAGAGGTGGTAATTCAGAAACCATTGAGAGAGAAGAAGCTATTGAAGTATTCGCATGTGCAGTTTTGCAAAAGGCACTACTGGTATGGAAGCTGCCATGGATCCTAAAACCTGAAAAATCTCTCTTGCTGAGACTTTGTTTTGACAGAGTATCACCCAGAGCTGAAGCCTCAATCTCGGAAGTCTGTGAGCTGGGAGCGACACCAGACAAGAGCAGGTGTCGAAGACTGCAACAATGAATTCTATCTTCTGGACCAGTGCAAGATTGGATTTTTCCCAGTTTACATTTATCCCCAGAAAGTTTGCCAAAGAAAGGGTGTATTGCAGGGCTGTTACCAGAAGATGCTTGGCGGGGGTGGTAAGGAGCCAATCGTGCAAATACAGAAACACCCGGAATCCTTGTAGTCTCAAGTGAGCTGTAATGACTGCCATTCACTTTGTGAACACTCTGGAGGCAGTAGAGAGTCGGAATGGCAGGGCACGAAACTGGTAATGATTGGCTCCTAGCCAGAAGCGAAGACTCCTGGAGCATTTGTCCATTTTGATGTGGTAATACGCATCCCAAAGGTCTATCGAGCACATCCAATCACCTTCCCTTAGAAAAGTGAGAATGGACTGTACCATGGCCATCCGTAATTTGGTTTGGGCAACAGACTTGTTCAAATTGCTGAGATCCAGAATGGGTTTCCAGTCCCCTATGTTTTTCGGCACCAGAAAGAATCTTGAGTAAAATCTGGATCCGCATTGGTCTGGTGGGACTAATTGGATGACTCTTTTTGGTTACAGCTTGTTTATTTCCACAGCTGCTTCTTCCCTTTGACTGGGTGGAACGTTGGAATGTTTTGCTGGAAGCTTTGGGTAAGTGATGAGGGAAATGCTGTAATCTCTGGTTATGATCTTCTGCACCCAACGATCGGTGGCTATTGAATGCCAGGCAGCTTGGTGCAGAGAGAATCAACCCCTGACTGCTTCCAGAGGAAAGCAATCAGACCATTCTTCAGGAGCGCTGATAAGGCTGCCCAGAGAAAGAATCCCTGGGTCCCTGATTAAGTGGACCCCCTCTATGGCCATTGATATTAGATAGCACTCGCTTACCATATTCTCTGTAAAAGGGGAAGGGAACCAAACAATATTGAAACCTAAAATATATAAAACACTTTTAAGGTTATAAATTATAAGTAATATAAGCTGTAAAAGAAAGACCATGATAAAGCACATTTCTGTCATTGTTTGTATTTGTTGGATCGCAATTGGTGAGGATGGTGCACACTTCTTCAAAGGGACAGAGAAGCTGCTGGGGATCTGCTTCTCCCAGCAAGACAAGACCAAAGGTAGGGGCATCTTCCAGAATTGTTACTCCTCTGCCCCTAGGGGTATCATCATCATGTGTGACACAGAAAGGACCCTGAGATATTTTATGCCACATTTTGCCACTCCTCTGGTTCCTGGAAAAGGAACATTGAGGGTTGGGAAAACGTAGACCTACGGCAGACAGGGTCTTACCGTCCTGCTCACATCTGGCCAAAGTGTCCTTCACCTTGGGGCCCAAAAGAGAAGATGCTTTGATGGGAGCATTCAGGAAGAAAGACTTGAAAGGGTCTGTGGGGTCTCAAAGGCACATCCAGGCATGGCGTCTCATAACTATGGCTGAACCTGCAGCTCTAGTCGCCACTTCAGTTGCATGTGAGAGCAACCTCATGGACGAATTGGAGATCAATTCCAGGGTTGCGAGCTGGGAGGCAACTTTATCCCTTACCTCGTCAGACACCTGCCCTACAAGTGTTCCAGACAGTTTGGAGATCAAGTCTCTTTAGAGCCTCGTAAAATGTGCCAAGTAGTTCAGGGACTGTATGGCAAAGGTTGATGAAGCAAAGACTCACTTCCCCAATCTGTCCATGGCCCAGGACTCTCTTTTGGGCGGGTGAACAGTATGACTCTCTTCAGCAAGATCCTTTTTTGTGGCCCTGCCACCACCACCATTGCATCGACTGGTAAACCTCTGCACCAATGTGGGTTTTCCTCGGGTAGAGAAAGAATCTTGCCAGGTCTCTGGGGGATTGACTCAACAGAATCAAGGTTCTTCCAAGCATGCTGCACCACAAGCTGAACTAGCTCATCTGTAAGCGGGGTCACTCAAGAGGTAGATGGCCGGGCATGGAAAGCCTGCAGAAACACGGACTCCTTGGAAGAAGGATTAGTGGGCTTCCAGTCACCCTCTGCTTCAACATTTCAAGGATGTCAGCAAAGGAGACATCCTCAGGAGGTGACCAATGGGACCCTTCACCATTATCGAAATCCGTGTCCTCTGTTATTGACGCCTCAGGCGAGTCTACATGCTTCCTCTTGCATAATCACTTCCATGGGGCTCCTCAGTGGGGACTTCTGCGGAGGACTCAGAAGAGGAGGCAGCCTGCAATGGAGAGTCCTGCAGGTTTCCTACCTGGTGTCCCGGGGAGGTGGCCTGTGACAGCTGCAGCTCAGAGGGAGAGGTCTGGGGTTCCAGCGTTGGTGGAATGCTTCCAGAGGCAAGTGCCCTCTCCATAGCATGGAAAGCAGGTCCACCCGAAGAGGGATGGGAGTCAGAACTGAGAAGGACAACCTCGTAACCAGGGTCACACCCCGCTCTGTTGAACCCACTCCCGAAGATGGAGCCTCAAACAGGATCGGTGCAGACAGGACTCCCAGCACCAAGAACTGAGCCAAAGAAACACTTGGAACCATGCCACGAATTGCGGAGCCTGCAACCCAGTCACGGGGTTGAGGAAGGACGGGTTCAGTGGGAACCGAGGACCAAAGGGACAGACCCGGAGCCCCAGTGAGGTCCACTACAGGTGCTGAGACAGGGGGTTCTGAAAACAATGTCTGAGCAGAAGGATTTGGAACCCATATGGTCAAAGGAGGAGAATAGGATGGAGTCCATGGAGAAGTCAACCCAAATCCTGCAGGAGGATGGGTCCTGGAAGGAGTGGGTATCTCCCTGGCTGTCAACAGCTGGTTCATAAGATGCACCACATCAAGTTCTGAAAGGCTCCTGGTAGATGTAGTGAATACTCCCAATGGGGAGTCAGGTCATTCTAGAAACGGACCGTACACCTACCCTAGAAATGGGTCTGTGGATGGAGAGTATCGGATCTGTTATGTGGAATCTACCAGCACCGATTGCTCAAGTTTGGAGACCAGAAGCAGTGGGGTCAAATTTGTACTGATCAGGGCCAAAAAAGGGCTCGGCGCCATAGGGGCACTCGGAGCTGATGCGGAAGGTTCAAATGTAATTGCAGAGATAGGCATCGAAGGCATACAATGTGCCGAAGTGGCACCTGGTGCCAAAGTCATAGTAGTTGTAGTGAGGTCAGTAGTCATTGCCGGAGACAGTATCGGAGCCGAAGCTGGCGCCGACATAGAAACAGTCATAGCTGGAGCAGAAGAGGTTGGTGCCAATGAGGCAGACTTATGCTCCGAAGATAGTTTTGGCACTTTAGGTTTCACAGATTTGCCCTGATCACTAGATGGTAAAGAGGGAACTGAATGGGACCTTTTCTTATCCTTAATTGGAGGAGATGAGACCTCTGTCACAGAAAGGGCCTCTGAAAAGGGTGACTTAAGTAGGCCCTTCAGCATCAACTTATTCTTGCGCTCGTTCAAAGTGCGCTGACTGAAACTTTGACAAATCACACAGGTAGGTTGCACTGAAAGATGAGGCACCCCCAAACAATAAACACAATCATCATGAGAGTCACTATTTGCAAGTTTACCCTTACAAGAAGCCCAATGTTTAAAACCCGATGTGCCCTTTTTACCAGACATCATGAAATTTACACAACAATCAAAGTAGAATACTATAGAAAATGTTTAAACTTTGCTATCTCTATGCCTGAAACTATCTAAATACACATAATATCCATGAAATATGTCAAAAAATACACAACTAGTCAGATAAAAGGGAAAGAGAGAAGGAATACCACAAGGGTAGTGAGAGAAGTCCGTACCATCAATGGTACTTAAAGAGTTTACCAAACGGGTAGAAGCAGGAGTGAAAGGTTTAAATATAACTGTAAAATATAGAATTATCAATATAAACCACAGTCGAGAGGAAAGGTGACAAAATATCCTAAGAGATATCAAAAAGTTTTCACTTAACTGAGAGCTCGGCTGAAACACGGCTTTACGGCTATTCGGCAAATGAGATGTAGGGTAACAGGGAGAATGGCATTGTGAGTAAAAACTTAGCTCGAGAGTTTTTGGCTGGTGCAAGCTTTGTATTAGGCCAACTCGGTTCTGAGGGCTCGGAACCAAACCCATCAGTGATGAATGGAAAGAAGATTAACAACATCAGATGTACTATTAGGTCAGGGGTGGAGATGTTAAGCAAGTGGTGGCTGCCACCACTTGCTAGACTAACAGCATATGAAATCAGATTGCTGTGGAGAAGAAAGTACAGACTGCATTGTCAGCCAGTTTTTTCAGGAAAGCGAAATATGAGCACCATTTAACTCCATGCTAAAAATTAAGCTGACAAGGTAACTGAGAAAATTCAGTTACTTTTTCAACTTAATTTTCAGCAGTGGAGATACAATCTTCTTCTTCTTTCAGCTTTTCCTGGTTAGGGGTTGCCACAGCAGAACAATGGTCTGCAGAACGATTGGGAGTGGGGGTTTTACGGTGTTGAGTTGCCAGCCCAGCATCCAACCTTCCACAGAATGCACACACACTTACACACTCACACCTAGGGCCAATTTAGAATCTCCAGTCCACCTACAGCATGTCTTTGGGATGTGGGAGGTAACCGGAGCAGTCGGAGGAAACCCACGTGACCACAGGGAGGACATGCAGACTCTGCACAGAAGGCACCCCAGCCGAGAATCAAACCAGAGAACCTGTTGTTGTGAGGCGGCAACACTAACCGCTGCATCACCACAGCCGGCTATAGCATGGTTTTAAAATTATTTATGTAAATATGAACAAGGAGTATTTGACACTTAGAGGAATCAGTAGGTGTTAACTGCAGATGCACCTGGAGGTGGCACTCAGATGTGATGAGTTAATGGCAGCAGCAGCCACCTCCCAGGGATAGGTACAATATGACTGCAAAATTACTTGCGCTGCTAGCAGGCACTCAGGTGTAACTACATGCAATTCCTACCATCTCACAGCGTGCTAAGATGTAAGCACAAAGGTGCCATGAGATGGTAGTCAGTGTTAATGAGATAGCATGGAAACAGTGTTATGGATTATTCTGATCTCTTCAAGAAGGGTATTTGAGTTGCAAGCTCTTATGGTGAGTCAACCCTATCTCATTCTCTTCATGGACAGGGTTTCTTTCAGAACTAATCCCTGTTTTATTCCTAAAATACTATCTGAGTTTATGTGAACCCAAAAGTGAGGGAGAAATGATACCTCAATCCTTGGATGTCCACAGATAACTCATGTACTCTCTTGACAGAACTAAATCTTTTAGATCTTTGGATCAGTTTTTCATTTCTTGTGAAGATAACAAGAAGGGACAACCAAACCATTTCCAAATGGTTGTCTAATCCATAGTCACCACAACAAAACTATTCCAGGCAGGGTCAAGGCCCACTCTACCAGGGCCTTGACTTCATCTATGGCTTTTTGGAAAATTATGGATTATAGAGGTATCCTAGAAGCAGCAACGTGGTCCTCTGTACATACGTTTTGAAAGAACTAGAAGCTTGATTCCTTCTCTTGGTCTAGATCTGGCTTTGCAAGAACCATTCTCGAGGAGCTCCTGGAATCTTTTCCTTCCACCTCCCAAATATAAGTAAACTAGGGTAATATACACATCCAGCTAAGGCTACAGCAGCAGTGATCAATATGATGAATATAGTACAGTTGTGTAAGTAAACTTAACCATAACAGTAGATGGTCGCGTGATTACTGCCGCAGTAACCCCACCTTCCTTCCATCTCCCTTGTTTTTTTTTGTTTATGCCAGGGTGTAGTTATTTTTTGTTCTTACTAGCATTCTCCTTTCAGGGCTCAGCCTTCCTCTCTCTATTGGCAAGAAACCTCTAAAGGCCTTGGCACCCAAACTTGCCAGTGCTCACTGTATATATTGTACATACTGTTTTTTTACTAGGTATATGCTTTGCAATACTGTGCTCCACCAATGCTCACTGTATATATTGTACATACTGTTTTTTACTAAGTAAATTTCTCACACATACATTGTATCTATGCTCATTCCAGGAAAGTGCTATACTCATATATTTGTATATTGACTTTGCACCATTAACTGTTTAAACTTTTCTATAACATTTCTAACTGTTACTATCATTTACACTTTGTAGCCTACAACTGTTTATCATTCATTACTCTATTTTGTAAATGTAAATGTATCGAGCTTTATTTTTGTAACTGTATGGAGCTTTTCTCCCCAGGATTCCGCTGGAAATGGACACTAGCTGTCCATTCAGACTATCTTGGTTATCAAATGTTAAATAAATAAAAAGTGTCTTTTAGTCAGCTCAGCTCAAACTGCCAGACAGCTTGTGTGCATGAAAGATGCCCTAAAGATTTGCAAGCTGGCCAGCTATTACATCCTTGGTTGGATATAATCCATATAGCTAAGGCTACTGCAGCAGTGATTATTCAAACATATACTGTTACAGTACATTTACTTGCACAACTATTTTCTTATAATGGAAACTTGCCCTGTTAGTGTCTATTGCTTCTACCAGAATAGTCTTCGAGTTTGATGCTGTATCTTCAGAATATCCCTACATTATCTTCCATCAGGACATGGTATCTCTTAGGACAAAACCATCCATTTTGCCGAAAGTAAACCCTCATAAGAATCTGAACAAATGCATTTGCATTCTAATATTCTTTCCCAAGTATGCTAACAATGGAGAATACTTATTAAATTGTCTGGATATGCACAGGCAATTAAGATTCTATTTGGATCTCTCAAAGGCTTTCAAAAAATGTGGACAATTCTTTGTCAGTTTTTTAGCAGCCAGACTTGGAAAAAGATTACATTGATTATAATAGCAAAATAGACTTCAGACTGTATTTCCTTTTATTACATTAAAGCAGCTGACAGAGGACCATTCCACCTTTTGGTTAAGGCTCAAGCTACTTACAGAGCATTTCAACATAACCTTCCAGCAGATGAGATAACGGCACCTTCCAGCAGATGAGATAACGGCAGTTAAATGGTCTTCACTGCATACCTTTGCTATAGTCTTGATGCTGTTTCTTAGATGAGACCATCTTTTGGAGCAGCTGTTCTTAAAGGTTTGCTGGGCTAGGCCACCCACATTAGGTGGGGACTTTCTCATGATGTTCCAGTGTCCAGAAAGGACCAAAAATATACATAGGTTATGTACATACTGGAACACTGGACTTCCCTTGTCTCTCTCCAATCATTGGAAAAAAAGTCCACTTTCTCATTCCAAACTATCACACTCTGAGGAGCTTGTAAGCTGATTTATATTTATATTCCTTCTTTTTCTCTCCTTCCTTATGGATATAGATAGAGGTGCTAAATGTTGGCAAACTCAAACTGGAGGATTCAGCAGCAGGGGGGTTATGGATAGGAAGGAGCTTGAGCTCATGAAGAGTTTCTTGCAGACACTAGAGTACTCCAAAGACATCAGACTTGATGTTTCAATGTTCAGACAGACACCAGTTAAATGTAGCATTACGGCAAGTACATTAATTTACATTTTTGGAACTTAAACTAATCCCAGATCTCCCTGTGTCAGTGTAAATGGAACCCCAGCTATTGTAACTATCCATAATTTCAATGCATTTGACCCTAAAGCCTTCAGAGTCACTACTGTCTCTGCAGCGAATGCTGAAGACCAGTGCCTTGGTGCCAACTACAGTGTCACCTTATCTGGGTCTGTTTGGGCTTCAGGGTTTTCTGTGTTTGACATATCAGCTCTGATTTTGATCTTAGAGCCAACCAGCCCTGTGGTATTGAGGATGTGCTACTCTGTTCCTTCTGCCTCTTCATCTTTGAAGAGCAAGATGGCTCTGGCTGGTACAACCTTGGTGGAGTTAGGATTGATTTCAACATTTGAGTTTCTTTGAGAAGATCATTGCCCATCCACCAAAACAGGAAGAGAATACTCATTTTCATCTCCACCCTCAGGCACTGGCACTGGTCCATCAGTTTTGTTGACCTTAAACCTTCTACTTCAAGGGCATGAGCACCTCAAACTCACCCTTTATCAGGAACCCACAGACATTTCTGGTTCCTCACACAATCCTCCCCAAGGATCCCAAGAAGTGTCAGTGCAAAACAAAGCACATTGATTCCCAGCTGGAATTAGGTACACAAGACATAGAACTTGATGAAGGGGAAAGATCTCTCCTTCCTTCCCTCAGATAACTCCACCTTTGGTTAGATCACAGAAATTATACATTAGATACGGACTTGGCCCACTGATCCACCTTTCCTGGAAGATGAAGTGTTAATTGAGGCCTTCTAAGCTGGCTGGTCTACTTTTTTGGGTGTTTCTTCCCATTGAATGTCTGATCAACTTGGTGGTGGAGAGAACATGGCAAAACCAGACATGGTAGAACTGATCCCCTGCAAGCCAGATAGAATCCCGAGACCCTACCACCCCATGTCAAGGACTGAACTTGAAGGTGCATGGGCCCCCGTGATTGATTATATTGTAGTTACAGCGCCATTAAAAAGGTGCTATCAGAGAACAGCTCCAAGATACATCCTCCTAACAGGGAGTTTAGACTGGTGGACCATTTTGGAAAGCAGGCTTACACCTCAAAAGCATTTCCCCCCAGGGACATTAAACTGCATTTGATGAGGTTCCAGAGGGGTCTGACAGAAAAGACCTCGGATTCCCTCATGAGATCCCTTACATTGGACACATGAAAACAGATAGAAGCTGAGCTAACATGTTGCCCATTACAAACCTGTCCATGAGGCTACTCCACACTGCAGCCAGTATGGCAGCAAGGGCAGTGGCACCAGCACAACTAAAATCTGTCATGCCTAGCTGCAGTAAGCTGATTCTGCAGACAACTTCAAAGTATCCTTTTTAAATGGTCCTTACGATGGATCATCTCTGTTCAGTCCAAAATTTAAATACACCTTGATGAAGAAGGAGCAAGAGGGGGAAAAATGTCTTCCATTGGTATCCACTTTGAAACTCTCAAAAGATCTATTCAGTGAACCAGAATGGGAGCATGGGGCACAAGTATAAAAAGTCCTAGAATTCATCTTTCAACTTCTTTTCAAATAGGGCCCTCACAGAGGGAGTCCTTTAATGGATGAGGGAGATCCACAGAACTAGGGGTTGAGGGACCCTTTCTCTGGGAAACCTAATAAGCACTCCTGAAAGGCTGCCTGACTGATTACTTCTGGAGGCAATCAGAGGCTGTTCCTCTCTTTACACCAAAGCTTGGATGGTCATCACAAAGGACAAATAGTTAAACATCATCATATCCAAAGGGTACATCATTCATTTCTGCTTCCAAACAAAATATACTGCCCTTTCAGATTATCATCCTTGTAAAAATAAATAGTAGCTCAGATGGTTTTTCAGCTCCTGCAAGGAAACAGCCATCCAATGCCAAGAACACTACTTCTGTGGGGCCAGATAACATACCGGACTGCCTAATGGTCAGCCTAAAACATGACTTGTCAGACCTCCTGCAGGAGTTATTCAATATCAGCCTCCAAATGGGCCTGGATGTGAAGTACTAATAGTCATGCTCTTGAACTAAGGTTGGGGCATCAACAGGCTAGGTAATTATATTTCCTTAAGCCTGACTAGTCTCATCTGTAAGGCTATTGAAAGGATCATTACAAAATTAATAAATAAGGACATAAGATTTGTTAAACGCAAATCCTGCCTATTCAATCTGGTCGACTTCTTCAAGAAGGTTAGTAAAGCAATGGATGAGGGCAAATCAGTACACACCACATCTCTAGAACATGCAAAGCATTCAACTCTACTCCTCATTCAGATATAATAGATAAACTCTCCCAACTAAATGTAAATCCCCGTAGAACTCATTGGAAAAACAAATTCATAAATACAACACAGGAAATTAGGGTAAGCAGCTCTACCTCCTCCAAACGACCTGTCCTTGGGGCACTTCTCTTTGGCTTTTACTTCTCACAGGTTAAATGTTAAGGGTATATGGCTGATGAAGACTGCAGATGACTGTAAACTTGGCGTCATCACAAACTCCCCACAGCACACCAAAATCCTCCTAGAGGGCCTTTGCCAAACTAATAGCTAGTGTAAAAATTATGAACTAAAACTAAATGCCAAGAAATGTATTGTGTCCTTCAGCAAGCCTATTTCTGGAAGGCTCTCCATCCATGTGAAGCAGAGTTCCACCCTAACCCAATTCAAGGGCAACTTGGACAACTGGATGGGGAACAAGAAATTCATCCTTGGCTTGGCACCTATATCTCTGATGAACACAGGCAACCTGTAAATGATTCATCTCCCAGGCCCCTGCTTGTAAAATATTCATCTCCCAAGCTCTTGCTTACACTTATCAAGGATACCAGAACTTTTCAGAGATTTGAGATGCATGGCTAGGCTAAAAAAAGACCCTTATGGTTATTAGCCTAGTAAACACATATGAACCTAAGCATGTGAAAAGCAATTCTCGGTGTACCTCCACGCTTTAGTTGCACTCTTCTGAAGAACTTTTTTTAAAATCTATCTACTATCATTGTTTCCATTAAAAGTTTGTTTTTAATAGTGTTTAAAAAGGTTCTTCAGAAGAGTGCAACTAAAGCCGTGGAGGTGCACCAAGGATTGCTTTTCACATTTCTTGTTTCATTCGGTTACGTTTGGCAGTTCAGCAGAGCTTCTAAATGAACCTAAGCATGTCTTCCCTTATAACTTATCACACTGACAATGCACAGCTGAAACATGATCCCATAGTCTGGGATCTGGGAGCCTGTGTTGAAAACAAACTGTCCTTTGATCACCACTTATTCACTATACAGCTTATATTTAAAGGTACAGCATCCAGATCCAGGGACGTAATTATTCCACTGTACTCGTCTCTCATCAGTCTGATCATTGAGTATGTCCCCATTCAGGATATACTTGTCCAAACACTTGTCACAACTGGAAAGACCACAATGCATTCTCACCAAAAAAATCAAGGATGAAAATCACAAAAACTACATAGACCATCTCAAAGCCTTGCCCCTCTTCTTGGTATCAAGAGGCAACTTCTCCTTCTAGCAGACAGGAGCAACAATAAATTTTCCAACATATCCTTGTTCTGCCTGCCACTGTGTTGTTTACAAACAATATTAAAGCACTAAGAATTACAATGACAATGTAAGACTAAGATCTTCACAGATCAATAGCTTACCCAAGAGATCCCACTAGAACAAAAAGGATCCAGAGTCTACTTAAGATTATTTTTGTACCAAAAAAGACCAAGGACCTCAGAAACAACCTAGACTTCAGAGGAGAGATCTCATGTAAACAACACACAATTCCAGACAGTCATGGTGCACTTCATCCTTAAATTTTCTCCACAAAAAGGATTGGATCTGTTCAGTAGACCTTCAGGATGCTTACCTACATATCAAAACTGTGAAGCAATCCAAGAGGTATCTCCCTTTTCAGCCTGGAACCAATAATTATGAGTTCTGATCCTTACCTTTTGGTCTCAGCTCACACCCCTGGGTGTGTTCACTAAGTGCATGTTTTAGTCACAGCTCACCTTAGGCTGCAGGGGTTATTCGTGATCACCACTACATTACTGTTGCAG